>NC_088234.1:10695098-10720098 GCF_036934945.1 Oncorhynchus masou masou
GGGGTATAGAGAGAAAGAGAAAAGAGCCTTGATTGGGAAGTAGTGCCCCTGAAGAGTAGGATGTGGGAATCATTCACAGAGGGAGAGAAAGAGAGTGAGGAGGACAGAGAGGGGAGGAGGAGGAGAGAAAGAGAGGGGAGGAGGAGGAGAGAAAGAGAGTGAGGAGGAGGAGGAGAGAAAGGGGAGGAGGAGGAGAGAGAGGGGAGGAGGAGGAGAGAGAGGGCACTAGGTAGTATATTGATTGGATGGACAGTGAGAAAGAAAAAAGCTATTTTGAGAAATTGATTTCTGAGAGGAGTCCTGCAGTGAGACTCGCCATGGTCCCACACTTAATGTTAGAATAAGTATGCATGCCACGCACACACACAAACAACTCCGTTTGTGAGCGAAGGATACAGGAAAATAGTCACAGATTTAGTCAGATATTTAGAAATGAGTCAGAGATGTATGTACAGCCATCAGACAGTGTGATTGGATGATGAATGTGCTCTGTTTTCAGAAGAGAATCATGTACAGTCAGCATAAATTTGAAGGCTGCGTTTTGACGGAGTGATTGCATAATGTGTTTTGATAGCCAGCTAGGAGGAGAATACAAAAATATTGTTATATATTGTGCATTCAGAAAGAATTCAAAACCTTTCCCTTGTTCCACATTTTGTTACGTTACAGCCTTAATCTAAAAGGGATTCAATATCTTTTTCCCCTCTTCAATCTACACCCATAATGACAAAGTAAAACAGTTTTTTAGAAATGTTTGCAAATGCATTACAAATAAAAAACTGAAATATCACATTCACATAAGTATTCAGACCCTGCATTCAGTACTTTGTTGAAGCACCTTTGGCAGCGATTACAACCTCGGGTCTTCTTGGGTATGACGCTACAAGCTTGGCACACCTGTATTTGGGGAGTTTCTCCCATTCTTTGCAGATCCTCTCAAGCTCTGCCCGGTTGGATGGGGAGCGTCGCTGCACAGCTACAGTGGGGCAAAAAAAGTATTTAGTCAGCCACCAATTGTGCAAGTTCTCCCACTTAAAAAGATGAGAGAGGCCTGTAATTTTCATCATAGGTACACTTCAACTATGACAGACAAAATGAGAATCCAGAAAATCACATTGTAGGATCTTTAATTAATTTATTTGCAAATTATGGTGGAAAATAAGTATTTGGTCAATAACAAAAGTTTATCTCAATACTTTGTTATATACCCTTTGTTGGCAATGACAGAGGTCAAATGTTTTCTGTAAGTCTTTATAAGGTTTTCACACACTGTTGCTGGTATTTTGGCCCATTCCTCCATGCAGATCTCCTCTAGAGCAGTGATGTTTTGGGGCTGTTGCTGGGCAACATGGACTTTCAACTCCCTCCAAAGATTTTCTATGGGGTTGAGATCTGGAGACTGGCTCGGCCACTCCAGGACCTTGAAATGCTTCTTACGAAGCCACTCCTTCGTTGCCCGGGCGGTGTGTTTGGGATGATTGTCATGCTGAAAGACCCAGCCACGTTTCATGCCCTTGCTGATGGAAGGAGGTTTTCACTCAAAATCTCACGATACATGGCCCCATTCATTCTTTCCTTTACAGGGATCAGTCGTCCTGGTCCCTTTGCAGAAAAACAGCCCCAAAGCATGATGTTTCCACCCCCATGCTTCAAAGTAGGTATGGTGTTCTTTGGATGCAACTCAGCATTCTTTGTCCTCCAAACACGACAAGTTGAGTTTTTACCAAAAAGTTCTAGTTTGGTTTCATCTGACCATATGACATTCTCCCAATCTTCTTCTGGATCATCCAAATGCTCTCTAACAAACTTCAGACGGGCCTGGACATGTACTGGCTTAAGCAGGGGGACACATCTGGCACTGCAGGATTTGAGTCCATGGAGGCGTAATGTGTTACTGATGGAAGGCTTTGGTCCCAGCTCTCTGCAGATCATTCACTAGGTTCCCACGTGTGGTTCTGGGTTTTTTGCTCACCGTTCTTGTGATCATTTTGACCCCACGGGGTGAGATCTTGCGTGGAGCCCCAGATCGAGGGAGATTATCAGTGGTCTTGTATGTGTTCCATTTCCTAATAATTTCTCCCACAGTTGATTTCTTCAAACCAAGCTGCTTACCTATTGCAGAATCAGTTTTCCCAGCCTGGTGCAGGTCTACAATTTTGTTTCTGGTGTCCTTTGACAGCTCTTTGGTCTTGGCCATAGTGGAGTTTGGAGTGTGACTGTTCAAACAGGTGCCATTAATACAGGTAACGACTGGAGGACAGAGGAGCCTCTTAAAGGTCTGTGTGGGCCAGAAATCTTGCTTGTTTGTAGGTGTTTGTAGGTGACCAAATACTTATTTCCCACCATAATTTGCAAATAAATTCATAAAAAAATCCTACAACTATGTCTGTCATAGTTGAAGTGTACCTATGATGAAAATTACAGGCCTCTCTCATCTTTTTAAGTGGGAGAACTTGCACAATTGGTGGCTGACTAAATACTTTTTTGCCCCACTATATTTTCAGGTCTCTCCAGAGTCTGGGCTCTGACTTTATTTATTTCACCTTTATTTAACCAGGTAGGCAAGTTGAAAACAAGTTCTCATTTACAATTGCGACCTGGCCAAGATAAAGCAAAGCAGTTCGACACATACAACAACACAGAGTTACACATGGAGCAAAACAAACATACAGTCAATAATACAGTATAAACAAGTCTATATACGATGTGAGCAAATGAGGTGAGATAAGGGAGGTAAAGGCAAAAAAAGGCCATGGTGGCAAAGTAAATACAATTTAGCAAGTAAAACACTGGAATGGTAGATTTGCAATGGAAGAATGTGCAAAGTAGAAATAAAAATAATGTGGTGCAAAGGAGCAAAATAAATAAATTAAATACAGTAGGGAAAGAGGTAGTTGTTTGGGCTAAAATATAGGTGGGCTATGTACAGGTGCAGTAATCTGTGAGCTGCTCTGACAGTTGGTGCTTAAAGCTAGTGAGGGAGATAAGTGTTTCCAGTTTCAGTGCTTTTTGTAGTTTGTTCCAGTCATTGGCAGCAGAGAACTGGAAGGAGAGGCGGCCAAAGAAAGAATTGGTTTTGGGGGTGACTAGAGAGATATACCTGCTGGAGCGTGTGCTACAGGTGGGAGATGCTATGGTGACCAGCGAGCTGAGATAAGGGGGGACTTTACCTAGCAGGGTCTTGTAGATGACATGGAGCCAGTGGGTTTGGTGACGAGTATGAAGCGAGGGCCAGCCAACGAGAGCGTACAGGTCGCAATGGTGGGTAGTATATGGGGCTTTGGTGACAAAACGGATTGCACTGTGATAGACTGCATCCAATTGGTTGAGTAGGGTATTGGAGGCTATTTTGTAAATGACATCGCCAAAGTCGAGGATTGGTAGGATGGTCAGTTTTACAAGGGTATGTTTGGCAGCATGAGTGAAGGATGCTTTGTTGCGAAATAGGAAGCCAATTCTAGATTTAACTTTGGATTGGAGATATTTGATATGGGTCTGGAAGGAGAGTTTACAGTCTAACCAGACACCTAAGTATTTGTAGTTGTCCACGTATTCTAAGTCAGAGCCGTCCAGAGTAGTGATGTTGGACAGGCGGGTAGGAGCGGGTAGCGATCGGTTGAAGAGCATGCATTTAGTTTTACTTGTATTTAAGAGCAATTGGAGGCCACGGAAGGAGAGTTGTATGGCATTGAAGCTTGCCTGGAGGGTTGTTAACACAGTGTCCAAAGAAGGGCCAGAAGTATACAGAATGGTGTCGTCTGCGTAGAGGTGGATCAGAGACTCACCAGCAGCAAGAGCGACCTCATTGATATATACAGAGAAGAGATCAATCAATCAATCAAGGACATCCAGAGACTTGTCCCGAAGCAACTCCTGCGTTGTCTTGGCTGTGTGCTTCGGGTCGTTGTCCTGTTGGAAGGTGAACCTTTGTCCCAGTCTGAGGTCTTGAGTGCACTGGGCAGGTGTGTGCCTTTCCAAATCATGTCCAATCAATTGAATTTACCACAGGTGGACTCCAATCAAGTTGTGGAAACATTTCAAGGATGATCAATGGAAACAGGATGCACCTGAGCTCAAAGTTGAGTCTCATAGCAAAGGGTCTGAATACTTATGTAAATAAGGTATTTCCATTTGACATTTTTATACATTTGCCTACATTTCTAAAAACCTGTTTTCACATTGTCACTATGGGGTATTGTGATGTCACTATGAGGTATTGTGATGTCACTATGGGGTACTGTGATGTCACTATGGGGTATTGTGATGTCACTATAGGGTATTGTGATGTCACTATGGGGTATTGTGATGTCACTATGGGGTATTGTGATGTCACTATGGGGTATTGTGATGTCACTATGGGGTATTGTGATGTCACTATGGGATATTGTGTGATAACATGTTAAATCCATTTCACAATAAGGCTGTAACGTAACAACATGTGGAAAAAGGGAAGGGGCTGAATACTTTCTGAATGCCCTGTATATATTTGTACATTGATGCATAAGTCCACAACGCTTTAGGCTAGAAACAAGTGTTAAAATGCCCAAGGAAGAAGCGACTCGGATATACATGGGAACATCTTTGGTTCATCTCTATGCCATTTAGAAACTGAGCTATGACCAAGATGCCAGCAAGCATGGCTTTTTCCTCTGATCAATATTTGTAGCTGTGTTTTTTTTGCCTCGATTTATCTTGGTTTAATCTGACTATGAACACATTGGACAATAGCTCAATATTGCATACAGAGTTTTTAAGGAGACATACAAAACAGGTCTGCTGAAACTTTTGAGGCCTACTTGGATATACTTGGACACCCTACCCTGCACTGGGACCTGATCTGGGACCCGATCTGGGACCTGAACTGGGACCTGAACTGGGACCTGAACATGGACCTGAACTGGGACCTGAACTGGGACCTGAACTGGGACCTGCACTGGGACCTGAACTGGGACCTGAACTGGGACCTGCACTGGGACCTGAACATGGACCTGAACTGGGACCTGCACTGGGACCCGAACATGGACCTGAACTGGGACCTGAACTGGGACCCGAACTGGGACCCGAACAGGGACCCGCACTGGGACCCGCACTGGGACCCGAACTGGGACCCGAACTGGGACCCGCACTGGGACCCTTTGTTCATCCTACTTGGATTTACTCTGTAGTGCTCGCCACCCCCCCGACTTCCGCCGGCCTCTACTGGAAACTACATCCCCTCCAAGTTGCTTCTCTCCTGGCTATCATACTGTTAACATGGCCTCCATTGTGTTGCTGTTTTCATGGGTCCCAGAATTTGCTAAGTCACCGCTCTCTCCTTGCTGTTGTAATGCTGGACAGTTTTGTTCCTGTTGTATGTAATACTGGCCAACCTATTTTATCTGCGTGGACTTTCTCTAAAATGTCCCCTCCCTACGACTTTCCTCCATATGGGGGAACAGACTTTATCCAGATCGGTGGCCCCGCCTTCCAAGTCTATGATGAGCTATTCCATGTAGGAGCTGCACCTATTTTGTACAGTTCCGGAATAATATTGTCTAAGCTGGACGTCCAGAGTAAGACATTACAGTGTACCCTGGATAGTACCCACTCTATAAGACATTGTTAGAGTCTATCCTGGATAGGTCCCACTCTAAGACATTGTTCAAGTCTCTCATGGATAGGACCCACTCTAAGACATTACAGTGTATCCTGGATAGATGCCACTCTAAGACATTGTTAGAGTCTGTCCTGGATAGGTCCCACTGGATAGGTCCCACTCAAGACATTGTTAGAGTCTGTCCTGGATAGGTCCCACTCTAAGACATTGTTAGAGTCTGTCCTGGATAGGTCCCACTCTAAGACATTGTTCGAGTCTGTCCTGGATAGGTCCCACTCTAAGACATTGTTAGAGTCTGTCCTGGATAGGTCCCACTCTAAGACATTGTTAGAGTCTGTCCTGGATAGGTCCCACTCTAAGACATTGTTCGAGTCTATCCTGGATAGGTCCCACTCTAAGACATTGTTAGAGTCTGTCCTGGATAGGTCCCACTCTAAGACATTGTTCGAGTCTGTCCTGGATAGGTCCCACTCTAAGACATTGTTAGAGTCTGTCCTGGATATGTCCCACTCTAAGACATTGTTAGAGTCTGTCCTGGATAGGTCCCACTCTAAGACATTGTTAGAGTCTGTCCTGGATAGGTCTCACTCTAAGACATTGTTAGAGTCTGTCCTGGATAGGTCCCACTCTAAGACATTGTTAGAGTCTGTCCTGGATAGGTCCCACTCTAAGACATTGTTAGAGTCTGTCCTGGATAGGTCCCACTCTAAGACATTGTTAGAGTCTGTCCTGGATAGGTCCCACTCTAAGACATTGTTAGAGTCTGTCCTGGATAGGTCCCACTCTAAGACATTGTTAGAGTCTGTCCTGGATAGGTCCCACTCTAAGACATTGTTAGAGTCTGTCCTGGATAGGTCCCACTCTAAGACATTGTTAGAGTCTGTCCTGGATAGGTCCCACTCTAAGACATTGTTAGAGTCTGTCCTGGATAGGTCCCACTCTAAGACATTGTTCGAGTCTCTCATGGATAGGACCCACTCTAAGACATTACAGTGTATCCTGGATAGATGCCACTCTAAGACATTGTTAGAGTCTGTCCTGGATAGGTCCCACTCTAAGACATTGTTAGAGTCTATCCTGGATAGGTCCCACTCTAAGACATTGTTCGAGTCTATCCTGGATAGGTCCCACTCTAAGACATTGTTAGAGTCTATCCTGGATAGGTCCCACTCTAAGACATTGTTCGAGTCTGTCCTGGATAGGTCCCACTCTGAGACATTGTTCGAGTCTGTCCTGGATAGGTCCCACTCTAAGACATTGTTAGAGTCTGTCCTGGATAGGTCCCACTCTAAGACATTGTTAGAGTCTGTCCTGGATAGGTCCCACTCTAAGACATTGTTAGAGTCTGTCCTGGATAGGTCTCACTCTAAGACATTGTTAGAGTCTGTC
Organism: Oncorhynchus masou masou; assembly: GCF_036934945.1. Lineage (NCBI taxonomy): Eukaryota > Metazoa > Chordata > Actinopteri > Salmoniformes > Salmonidae > Oncorhynchus > Oncorhynchus masou. The sequence continues at coordinate 10,702,084 of NC_088234.1, forward strand.
CTGGATAGGTCCCACTCTAAGACATTGTTAGAGTCTGTCCTGGATAGGTCCCACTCTAAGACATTGTTAGAGTCTGTCCTGGATAGGTCCCACTCTAAGACATTGTTAGAGTCTGTCCTGGATAGGTCCCACTCTAAGACATTGTTCGAGTCTATCCTGGATAGTTCCCACTCTAAGACATTGTTAGAGTCTGTCCTGGATAGGTCCCACTCTAAGACATTGTTAGAGTCTGTCCTGGATAGGTCCCACTCTAAGACATTGTTAGAGTCTGTCCTGGATAGGTCCCACTCTAAGACATTGTTAGAGTCTATCCTGGATAGGTCCCACTCTAAGACATTGTTAGAGTCTGTCCTGGATAGGTCCCACTCTAAGACATTGTTAGAGTCTGACCTGGATAGGTCCCACTCTAAGACATTGTTAGAGTCTGTCCTGGATAGGTCCCACTCTAAGACATTGTTAGAGTCTGTCCTGGATATGTCCCACTCTAAGACATTGTTAGAGTCTGTCCTGGATAGGTCCCACTCTAAGACATTGTTAGAGTCTGTCCTGGATAGGTCCCACTCTAAGACATTGTTAGAGTCTGTCCTGGATAGGTCCCACTCTAAGACATTGTTAGAGTCTGTCCTGGATAGGTCCCACTCTAAGACATTGTTAGAGTCTGTCCTGGATAGGTCCCACTCTAAGACTTTTTCCTTTTCTACTCCTCAGCCTGGTTGTATTGCCACTGCCTCACCATCGTGCCACCTCTCTCCGACTGACTGGCCAGGGCTGCCCTGCAGAGACCCCTCCCTGGTGAAGTCACCTTTCCCCTCCCATCTCACCTTCCCGTTGAGCTAATCAACACTCTGAAAAGCAGCCGATTATCTCTGGTCCCGTGCCGTTGCTGGGTCGCAGATGTCAACGTTTATTGAACTGATCAACACCCTGAATACTTTTGCAAGGCACTGTATATACCACCCTGCATCCCACTGCTGGCTTGCTTCTGAAGTCAAGCAGGGTTGATCCTGGTCAGTTACTGGATGGGAGACCAGATGCTGCTGGAAGTGGTGTTGGAGGGACAGTAGGATGCACCCTTTCCACAGGTCAAAAAAAAATATCCCTATGCCCCAGGGCAGTGATTGGGGACATTGCCCTGTGTAGGGTGTTGTCTTTCAGATGGGATGTTAAATGGGTGTCCGGACTCATCCCATGGCACTTATTGTAGGAGTGTTAACTGGTGTCCTGGCTGAATTCCCAATCTGGCTGCCACCCTGCCCAAATTTTTAGAGTGCCAGACGCGCGTGGCAAATTGGGGATTCAACTCGCAAGGCGTAGCATGCGCCAAATTGGGGTTTTCTTCCCCCGCGCGTGAGTCTGATCTCAATTGTGAGTTGTGAGTCTGATCTCAATTATAGAATTGTACCAAAATCAAGTCTATAAAAGGTTGTAATATTGTCTTTCTTGACAGCATTGCATTTATACACGTGGTAAAAGTAACTATCAAGATGTAATTAGAAAGAACACACAGTGTAGCCTAGTGGTTAGAGCGTTGGACTAGTAACCGGAAGGTTGCTTGTTCAAACCCCCGAGCTGACAAGGTACAAATCTGTCGTTCTGCCCCTGAACAGGCAGTTAACCCACTGTTCCTAGGCCGTCATTGAAAATAAGGATTTGTTCTTAACTGACTTGCCTAGTTAAATAAAGGTTAAAAAAATCAAAGGGCCTTTATTCTTGTAGTTGTTTTCATTTATTTATTTGTCAAAGAAATAATAACAAGTTATGTGTTTAGGTACAGCATGTACAAATGACTTATCCACAAAATGTAAAAAAAAAATGATATGATAAGAAGAACAAATGTTTGAAGCAGAGCGTCAGTATCAAGTAGACATGTTCTCCAAAATAAATAGGAAAAAGCTATGATATGAACCAGTGGGTGAGAATAAATCTTCTGGAGACCTTCACATGCTCAGGAAATCATTTCCTAGACAGATTTGCCGTGGTAGCTAGCAGATTTAGCCTCACGCAGCAGGGCATCAGGGTAAACTTCTCTGTGGCAAAAAGTTCCTCTGGCAATCATTGAAGCCTTCTTGGTAAAGAGGGTACTCAGCATGTCTGTACTGAGGGAGGCTCTGTACTGGGTGTTGTTCTTGGAAACGAGATTGAACATTTGTTCTCAGTCTGCATTGCAGTGGAATATGACCATATCCCCATATCACAGCCGAAAGGTGGGATTTGACCAGGCTTGCCCCCCCCCCCCTTTCATTGGGCCTGATTTCTCTCCAGGCCTGTTCCGTCCACATGTTGACCAGGTTTTGCTCAAAGGTTGTTGCCTGATAGAGTCTCATCTTCCACCAGATCAACAGAGGCTCCCTCAGGAAACATGCAGGGAAAGTGAGCCATGGAAAAGTGGAGGGATGAGAACCTGTCAGTCTGCGACCACTGCATGCTGGAGGAGCACATCTTCAAATGGACATGTCAGCAACATGTAGTCTACTGCAGTAGATAAATACGTTTCTGACATCTGCATAGAAGGTCTTCAGATCCAGCTTGCCTTGGCCCCCCAAGTTTAGTCTCTATAGTAGAGGTACGCTTGTCACCTCTCAAACAGGGCCAATCACTAGGGCCAGCTCACAAGTCTAGTCTTTTTAGACACGGTTCCTAATCAACACTAACAGCTAAATCATTTTGAAAACATAAAAACATATGATCACATCAACACAGACCGCACACTGGCTACACAAATCTTCAGGAGGCTACGCCAAGGGAGTCTGAACGCTGTTCGCTAGAAGAGCCCACTGTTTCAGCCCATGTAAAGGTGCCTATTGTATTTCTTTGCAGCTTCTACATCAGTTCAGATTTTCAAAATTGATAAAATCTCAAATCTATTGCCAAGTCATTTTAGAAGCATTGCCTCTTTAGCTATAATACAGGACACTCATTCATTTGTCATCCCGCAGTCTTCTAAACTCCCGACTCCATTTAACGCGAATATGTTTATATTTATTTTTGATTATACTGTTGTAATGCTTTTTGTGACGTGGATCATAATTACAGTTACAGTCTACCAGGTTGCGGGATCCTCGTCATGTTACGTGGAAAATACAACTAATGGGACGCATAATTAAATGTCTATCACACTCGCACTCGCACCAGTTATTTTTCGGTTTGCATTTAATTTCTTTCACGAGCAAAGGCGAGTGATCTGCAGGCATTTTAGAGCCCCCGGAATGTCCATCGTATGTTTGCTAACGTTTTTTAATTTTTAATTTAACCCATATTTATCCAGGCAACCCCAAAAGTTAGCTTGAAACCATTAGTGTTTTGAAACCATTAGTGTTTACCTTTCCACAACACACGGAGTCGAAAAGAGATTTGTCCATGTGTTTACATACAGCTGACAGTCGGCAAACTCAGCATCACAACAAACAGGAGGAGGGGCAGACACCGGGTCGCTACGTCCAATAATGACGTATTCATCACCATGTCCGTGGACACAAACTCAGTACATGTCTGTGTGTTGCAGCTCGAAGATTTGGGATGCTAGATTTACTCAGTGGATTTATTTTTTATTACAAAGTAAAAAAAAAAAATACAAATAAAAATCAGGCCCTATTCATTTCTGCGAACTTTTAACTCGGATCTTGTACCTGCGTACATTGATCGATAATTGCGCAGTTGGTATGCAAAATGCATGCATCATCCCCAGTTTACATTTGGCACCTTCATCCCCCTCCTCTGCCCTGCAACTATTCCCCAGGTCATTGCTGTAAATGAGAATGTGTTTTCAGTCAATTTACCGGGTTAAATAAATAAACATACACATTCATCATGATACACAATTATTTTTGAGAATAGATGTGGCTGTCACTGCCACTTTGGTAGCACAACTTTAATAGACTATTTCGACACATTTTGGAAACGAAAGATGCTCTACGGAGCCTGGACCCTCTCTTCATATTTCAAAGCTGCGTTAATGATATTGACTCGGAGGCAGACTAATAATACCTCCCATTCTTTGTAAGCGTTATCGTCGTACTGTTGTCTGCCAGGCTTATTTGGTATTTTATTAGGATCCCCATTAGCTGTTGAGAAAGCAGCAGCTACTCTTCCTGGGGTCCACACAGAACACAGAACACAGAACACAGAACATGAAACATGACATAATACAGAACATTAATAGACAAGAGCAGCTCAAGGACAGAACTACATAGATTTAAAAACGGCACATGTAGCCTACACATCAATACATACACAACCTATCTAGGTCAAGTAAAGGAGAGGTGTTGTGCTGCGAAATGTTGCTTTATCTGTTTAAAAAAAAAATCATGTCTGCAGTTCATTTGAGCAATATGAGATGGAAGGGAGTTCCATGCAGTAATGGCTCTATGTAATACCGTACGCTTTCTTTAAAATGTTCTGGATTTGGGGGTGTTGTCAGTTGTAATCTTGTATCCATTCGTTTTAACTCCACTCTTAGATCTGCTATTGTTAGCTAAAAAGAGGATTCCACGGTGGACTGCTCACCCAGTACTTTTAGTTCAAGTGTGAATTCCATAAACTTGAATACCCCCTCGGTTTGATAACATCGTAAAGGACTCGGGTTGATGCATTTGAACATTTGGAGATGACTTCCTAAACTGGATCACAGCAACATCTGGGTTATGCAGAGGACTCCGGACATTCTAGTTTTGACTGAAACGTGGATCTCTGGGGAATTTCTGGACGCTGATATTGGTATTACAGTTCTTCTCAGTCGCTTTGGTGCGTTTCTCACATCATCCCTAACATGTGCAAAATAATAAGTGCATTTCTCAGAACCATTTGTACAAACTGCAATATACAATAGATATGTTTCTAAAGCTAGTCAGTCACTAAAAATCCTTAGTACATCTCTCAAAAGTAAATATTCATGCCAATGATCATGTCAGTGTCATCAGAATGATAAGTCCATTGTTCACGAACAAGGTCGTCAAAATGTTTCGGCATGTTGTCAATGTAACTGTGTACTTTGACAGTATTACCTGGTGTAAACTTAGGCTACAGTTTGGATGACAGTTACTGTATTGACACAAGGCTGCACTTCTAAGGCATATATCAATTTCAACAGTACTATTTACATATTACTGTATGTGGGTTATTGATTGAAAGAGACTGGACAACCCAAGGGGCACAAAGGAAAAAAACTAAATTAGAAAGAAAAACAGGAAACCACCCCTAAGGCACAACTTTGCCCGCAGCACTGTTGTGCTGTCTCTACACATCCAGACGTTCCTGTCTGTCGGCCCACATGTTCTCATCCACATCACACCGGATATTTTCCCTTCCAATGCAACGTGGAAAGAATCTTTTGGAATGCCTTATCCATCCTCTGCAGGCGTCTACTGTGATGTCCTCACATGCTGCATCCATTGCAGCCAGCAGGGTCATCTGTGTGTGTGGCTGACGATCGTACACCTTCCACCTCCATGCTGAAAATAACTCCTCAATTGGGTTAAGGAATGGTGAATAAGGTGGGAGGAATTCTATGAGCATCCTCGGGTGGGTCACAAACCATTGCCTTATGATGTTTGATCGATGGAAACTCACATTATCACAAATGACCACATACTTTGGCAAATACTCTCTAAGCAGACCCCTCTCATCATCAGCGATGAGAGCCCTGTAGAGAGTCTCTAAAAAGTTGAGTAGATGCTGGGTGTTGTATGGCCCTATAAGGGGGATATGGGTTAGGACACCATGCTCCGAAATAGCAGCACACATGGTGATATTTCCTCCCCGTTGGCCTGGCAAATCCACAGTAGCTCTGTGACCGATGATATTCCGACCCCGCCTTCTGCATTTGGTCAGGTTGAAGCCAGCCTCATCCACGTATACAAAGTTGTGAGAGGGTTCACTTGATTCCAACTTCATTAGACGCTATAACCCAGAACACACAGTTGAATGAGTCTCATGGCATTGTTTGCTCGGACCGTGGTGCAAAATGCCTCCTTCTGTTCCGGTGTGAAAAGGCGTCCTCTGCCACCGGTTTGAGGTCATCTTGCAGTCCTATGTGGGGACAAATGCAGTGATGCATCGCACACTTTCACATAGACTAAAACTATGCGAACACACATTTTACTGTAAAACATACAGGTGGGTGCATGTAAGGTGCAGTATGTATCTGTATAGAGTATATTTCTGTATGCTGTGAAATACAAGTGGACTACTGTAATATGAAGCATTGTAAGAAGTATACAGTAACAGTGCACTGTACATTGGTGGACATACCTGTTCTCTCTTCGAAACTTTTGAACTATTGAGGACACGGTTGATTTCCCAATATTCGGCTGCACCCTTCGACCCGCCTCAGCCATTGTAAGGCCATGATTGACAACATGGTGTACAATAGTGGCCCTTATGTCATCAGATATGCGCCTATGTCCTCTTCTGCCTCTTCCTCTGTTTTGCCTTCCACCACGCATACCTGCTCCTCTTCTTCCTCCTCTTGGCTGTTGACCCTGTTCGTTTCCTGGTCCATCCATTATTGGAAAATTGCAACTCTGTGTTGTGGTCTGTCTATATATGCTTGCCAATTGATTCTTCATGAGATGCACCTTTGAGCAATTTAGACAACTGGTTGATTGTTGGTTGAACTAAAACTTTACATTCCTTCATGAGTGAGGGTCAATTTCACCTGCACGATTCATCAATTCACGTTTTTGTACAAAAGGTCTAATAGAAATGTATAAAACAATGCTTGACAGTTTATGACAAACAGTTCAACAATTTTGCATGTAATGTCTTATGCAAGGAACTAATGCCTAGATGTTTTGAGGGGTAAGACTATTCAACAGAGAACCATCTACTATATTTGGATCGAAATGACATGAGCAATTGATAATGTGGAAAAAAGCTGACACTTGTACATTATCAATTGCAATTTGTTCAAAGGTATAAGAAATTGCTTTAATGATGTGCACAAGTGACTAGATGATTTGGAATTTGTACAAGTAGTATCAAGAATTGCACTTTTGATCTAAGAAATGCACCAAAGTGACTGAGAAAAACTGTAAGGGTTGTAATGTGTTCAGCGCCGACAGACAGGGTAAATGTATTGGAGTGGCCATTAAAAAATACATTAAAACATGTCCCTGTCTCTTTACCGAAATCCATTGTCCCTTGTCCCTTGTAAATATATAAATATATTTTTTTCTCCTATCTTTAAGCCTTTGTCTGGGGGAAAATGTATTCATGACTATAATAGGGGCCCACCCTTGAGGAGTTAACTCATGTATTGTCTTCTTTTACTAAATCAGAAGTTATTATCCTAAGCTGACCTAAATTATGATTGGGAAATGCAGGCGTCAGACAATCTAAAAGACGTGCAATGATCTAAACCCAGCTGGTGACAAAGCCTTCACGGCGAAAGCCTAAAGATCCTTCAAAGTCAACGCTGATTGATCTGATTTGATCAAATACACCAGAGAAATATGTTTCTACTGGTGTGTTCGCCCAAGACACTAGTGACCATTGCCCAGTTGTTTGTGTTCGAGATGTGAGAGTATAAAACGCGAAGCCTTGTGACGTCACAAAGAGGAACGTCAATGAACAGGCTTTTTTACATGATGTTTCTTTTAGTGACCTTGATTGTATTTCATCTAATCCCTGAACCTGATTTAGCTTTGAGCCTTTCTGCAGATGTCTTCAATACTGTTGTAGATAATCATGCTCCCTTCAACAACAAAAAAATCAGGGGTTAAAGGTCAGTCGAATGCCTGGTACACTCCGGAATTATCAGAGGTCATTCACAATAGATTTTGATGCTTGGGTCAAGGCCAGGAACACAGGCTTAGGCCCGGACTGGCAAGTTTTTAAGCAACGGAGGAGTCATTGTACAAGACAAATCAGAAAGGCTAAATCAGATTATTATGCAACCGCTCTTTCGGATTGTAATGGGAACCCGGCTGAATTCTGGAAGATTGTCAAATCCCTGAAGGGTTCAACTTCCTCCTCTGCAACAACACATTCATTCAGACACTGGCCTTATTATTAAAAAAAAAAAATCCATAATTTGATGCATTTAATCACCATTTTATTTCAGCTTGCTCTCTCTTTGAAATAACTTCTAAGTCTATTCACAATGATATTGGACTGGATGATGATAGAGGAAACTTGCTGAATGATCAGAGAATTTATAGTCAAAGATTTTCTTTTAGGCTATTTACAGAGATGGATGCTTTGCTAGCAATAGACAACAATAGATCCCCGGGGGCCGACCAATTGGATCCCGGTCTGCTTAAGTGTGCGGCACCCATCATTGTTGGCTAAATAACCTCCATTTTGTTTTATTTAACGTTGTTATCAGAAAACATTCCTAAAGTATAGAAATCATCTCTTGTGCTGCCGCTCCATAAGGACGGGGGTAGTAGATATCTTCATCATTATCACCCCATTTCAAGGCTTTCTTCTAGGGTAGTAGATATCTTCATCATTATCACCCCATTTCAAGGCTTCCTTCTAGGGTAGTAGATATCTTCATCATTATCACCCCATTTCAAGGCTTCCTTCTAGGGTAGTAGATATCTTCATTATTATCACCCCATTTCAAGGCTTCCTTCTAGGGTAGTAGATATCTTCATCATGATCACCCCATTTCAAGGCTTCCTTCTAGGGTAGTAGATATCTTCATCATTATCACCCCATTTCAAGGCTTCCTTCTAGGGTAGTAGATATCTTCATCATTATCACCCCATTTCAAGGCTTCCTTCTAGGGTAGTAGATATCTTCATCATTATCACCCCATTTCAAGGCTTCCTTCTAGGGTAGTAGATATCTTCATCATTATCACCCCATTTCAAGGCTTCCTTCTAGGGTAGTAGATATCTTCATCATTATCACCCCATTTCAAGGCTTCCTTCTAGGGTAGTAGATATCTTCATCATTATCACCCCATTTCAAGGCTTCCTTCTAGGGTAGTAGATATCTTCATCATTATCACCCCATTTCAAGGCTTCCTTCTAGGGTAGTAGATATCTTCATCATGATCACCCCATTTCAAGGCTTCCTTCTAGGGTAGTAGATATCTTCATCATTATCACCCCATTTCAAGGCGTCCTTCTAGGGTAGTAGATATCTTCATCATTATCACCCCATTTCAAGGCTTCCTTCTAGGGTAGTAGATATCTTCATCATGATCACCCCATTTCAAGGCTTCCTTCTAGGGTAGTAGATATCTTCATCATGATCACCCCATTTCAAGGCTTCCTTCTAGGGTAGTAGATATCTTCATCATTATCACCCCATTTCAAGGCTTCCTTCTAGGGTAGTAGATATCTTCATCATGATCACCCCATTTCAAGGCTTCCTTCTAGGGTAGTAGATATCTTCATCATTATCACCCCATTTCAAGGCTTCCTTCTAAGGTAGTAGATATCTTCATCATGATCACCCCATTTCAAGGCTTCCTTCTAGGGTAGTAGATATCTTCATCATTATCACCCCATTTCAAGGCTTCCTTCTAGGGTAGTAGATATCTTCATCATTATCACCCCATTTCAAGGCTTTCTTCTAGGGTAGTAGATATCTTCATCATTATCACCCCATTTCAAGGCTTCCTTCTAGGGTAGTAGATATCTTCATCATTATCACCCCATTTCAAGGCTTCCTTCTAGGGTAGTAGATATCTTCATCATTATCACCCCATTTCAAGGCTTCCTTCTAGGGTAGTAGATATTTTCATCATTATCACCCCATTTCAAGGCTTTCTTCTAGGGTAGTAGATATCTTCATCATTATCACCCCATTTCAAGGTTTCCTTCTAGGGTAGTAGATATCTTCATCATTATCACCCCATTTCAAGGCTTCCTTCTAGGGTAGTAGATATTTTCATCATTATCACCCCATTTCAAGGCTTCCTTCTAGGGTAGTAGATATCTTCATCATTATCACCCCATTTCAAGGCTTCCTTCTAGGGTAGTAGATATTTTCATCATTATCACCCCATTTCAAGGCTTTCTTCTAGGGTAGTAGATATCTTCATCATTATCATCAAGGCTTCCTTGTCTAGATATGATTCTAGAATCTGTGTTAAATGTTCAACTTTGCTCTTGTATTTAGAATGTTATCCTCACAGGGTTTAGACCTGGGCATAGCACTGTTACAGCAACCACTTTAGTTGTTAATGGTCTTGTCAATGCTAAAATTAAATGTGCCTTATTTTGTTTGTTTGACCCGGTCCAAAAAGTTTTTGATACTCTTGTTCATGCTTTAAAAAAAAAAGGTTTTGTCCTTGATATGCCTGAGGTCTGACGCCTGTTCGTGGTTTCATGATTATCGTAGTGACAGAATTCAAGTCATCGTGATTGATGGGGGTTAATAAGTCTCGACGTACAGTAATGTGTTTTATTTATTTATTTCACCTTTATTTAACCAGGTAGGCAGGTTGAGAACACCTTTATTTAACCAGGTAGGCAGGTTGAGAACAAGTTCTCATTTGCAACTGCGACCTGGCGAAGATAAAGCATAGCAGTGTGAACAGACAACACAGAGTTACACATGGAGTAAACAATTAACAAGTCAATAACACAGTAGAAAAAAAGGGGAGTCTATATACATTGTGTGCAAAAGGCATGAGGAGGTAGGTGAATAATTAAAATTTTGCAGATTAACACCACGGGGGTGATAAATGATCAGATGGTCATGTACAGGTAGAGATATTGGTGTGCAAATGAGCAGAAAAGTAAATAAATAAAAACAGTATGGGGATGAGGTAGGTGAAAATAGGTGGGCTATTTACCAATAGACTATGTACAGCTGCAGCGATCGTGTTGCAGCGATCGTGTTGCAGCGATCGTGTTGCAGCGATCGTGTTGCAGCGATCGTGTTGCAGCGATCGTGTACCACGGGGGTTGATTTTGGTACCTGTTCTCTTCACTATTTATATAAACACCGTTGGTAAATCGGTAAAAGATGGTAAACTTCATCTATATGCGTATGATACTATTATGTATGCTATTGCCCTGACTGTTGATCTAGCTGTGTCAAAATTACAGTCATGTTTGATAGCTGTGCAGGAATCCCTTGCTTATTTAAACCTTGTTGTGCTTAATCTGGGCAAAAGGAAATACATGTTGTTTTCAAACCCTCGTAAGAATGTTCCGGATTAACTACTGTATATGTACATCGTTTGGGTACAGTGCATTCGGAAAGTATTTAATATGTATTAAATCGTCCCCCCCCCCATCAATCCATAAACAATGCCCCATTATGACAAAGCAAGAACAGGGTTTTAGAAATGTTTGCAACCCCCCCCCCCCCAAGCAATATCACATTTACATAAGTATTCAGACCCTTTACTCAGTACTTTGTTGAAGCACCTTTGGCAGTGATTACAGCCTTGAGTCTTCTTGGGTATGACGCTACAAGCTTGGCACACCTGTATTTGGGGAGTTTCTCCCATTCTTCTCTGCAGATCCTCTCAAGCTCTGTCAGGTTGGATGGGGAGTGTTGCTGCACAGCTATTTTCAGGTATCTGCAGAGATGTTCGATCGGTTTCAAGTTCGGGCTCTGTGGCTGGGCCAATCAAGGACATTCAGAGACTTGTCCCGAAGCCACTCCTGCGTTATCTTGGCTGTGTGCTCAGGGTTGTTGTCCTGTTGAAAGGTGAACCTTTGCCCCAGTCTGTGGTCCTGAGTGCACAGGAGCAGGTTTTCTCCACGGATCTCTCTGTACTTTGCTCTATTCATCTTTTCCTCAGTCCTGACTAGTCTCCCAGTCCCTGCCACTGACAACAATCCCCACAGCATGATGCTGCCACCACCATGCTTCACCGTAGGGGCCAGGTTTCTGCCAGATGTGACGCTTGGCATTCAGGTCAAGGAGTTCAATCTTGGTTTCATCAGACCAGAGAATCTTGTTTCTCATGGTCTGAGAATAGATTAGGTGCCTTTCGACAAACTCCAAGTGGGCTGTCATGTGCCTTTTACTGAGGAGTGGCTTCCGTCTGGCCACTACCATAAAGGCCAGATTGGTGGAGTACTTCAGAGATGGTTGTCCTTCTGGAAGGTTCTCTCTTCTCCACAGAGAAACTCTGGAGCTCTGTCAGAGTGACCATCTGGTTCTTGGTCACCTTCCTGACCAAGGCCCTTCTCCCCCGATTGCTCAGTTTGTCTGGGCGGCCAGCTCTAGGAAGAGTCTTGGTGGTTCCAAACTTCTTCCATTTAAGAATGATGGAGGCCACTCTGTTCTTGGGGACCTTCAATGCTGCATAAATGTTTTGGTACCCTTCCCCAGATCTGTGCCTCGACACAATCTTGTCTCGGCGCTCTACGGAATATTCCTTCAACCTCATGGCTTGGTTTTTGCTCTGACATGCACTGTCAACTGTGGGACCTTATACAGACAGGTGTGTGACTTTCCAAATCATGTCCAATCAATTGAATTTACCACAGATGGACTTCAATCAAGTTGTCTCAAAGATGAGCAATGGAAACCTGAGCTTAATTTAGAGACTCATAGCAAAGGGTCTGAATACTTATGCAAATAAGGTATTTTAGTTTCTAGTTTTTAAAACATTTTCAAAAATGTCTAATAACCTATTTTTGCTTTGTCATTATGGAGTATTGTTCGTAGATTGATGAGGATTTGTATTTATTTAATCCATTTCAGAATAAGCCTGTAACATAACAACATGTGGAAAAAGTCAAGGGGTCTGAATACTTTCTGAGTGCACTGTATGTTCATGTTGTATATACAGGGCACAGGTCTTCCCTGTTAAAATAAAGGTTACATTCAAAAAATAAAGACGAGGAGTCAAAGAAATTTGACTTTGCTAAGAAAGTAATCTTATACAATGTGTGACTTTGTCACAATCAATTGATCTATTCAGAGAATATGTATAATAAAAATGAGGGTTCATATAAATTCTGAGGTATATACCATCTCCCTCCCCCTGAGGTATTTACCATCTCCCTCCCCCCAGAGGTATTTACCATCTCCCCCCCAGAGGTATTTACCATCTCCCTCCCCCCAGAGGTATTTACCATCTCCCCCCAGAGGTATTTACCATCTCCCTCCAGAGGTATTTACCATCTCCCCCCAGAGGTATTTACCATCTCCCTCCCCCAGAGGTATTTACCATCTCCCTCCCCCAGAGGTATTTACCATCTCCCTCCCCCAGAGGTATTTACCATCTCCCTCCAGAGGTATTTACCATCTCCCTCCAGAGGTATTTACCATCTCCCTCCCTCCAGAGGTATTTACCATCTCCCTCCCCCCAGAGGTATTTACCATCTCCCTCCCCCAGAGGTATTTACCATCTCCCTCCCTCCAGAGGTATTTACCATCTCCCCCAGAGGTATTTACCATCTCCCTCCCCCAGAGGTATTTACCATCTCCCTCCCCCAGAGGTATTTACCATCTCCCCCCCCAGAGTATTTACCATCTCCCCCAGAGGTATTTACCATCTCCCCCAGAGGTATTTACCATCTCCCTCCCCCCAGAGGTATTTACCATCTCCCTCCAGAGGTATTTAGCATCTCCCCCAGAGGTATTTACCATCTCCCCCAGAGGTATTTACCATCTCCCCCAGAGGTATTTACCATCTCCCTCCCCCAGAGGTATTTACCATCTCCCCCAGAGGTATTTACCATCTCCCCCAGAGGTATTTACCATCTCCCTCCAGAGGTATTTACCATCTCCCCCAGAGGTATTTACCATCTCCCCCAGAGGTATTTACCATCCCCCTCCAGAGGTATTTACCATCTCCCTCCCCCAGAGGTGTTTACCATCTCCCCCAGAGGTATTTACCATCTCCCCCAGAGGTATTTACCATCTCCCCCAGAGGTATTTACCATCTCCCTCCCCCCCAGAGGTATTTACCATCTCCCTCCCCTCCAGAGGTATTTACCATCTCCCTCCCTCCAGAGGGATTTACCATCTCCCTCCCCCCCAGAGGTATTTACCATCTCCCTCCCCTCCAGAGGTATTTACCATCTCCCTCCCTCCAGAGGTATTTACCATCTCCCTCCCTCCAGAGGTATTTACCATCTCCCCCCAGAGGTATTTACCATCTCCCCCCAGAGGTATTTACCATCTCCCTCCCCCAGAGGTATTTACCATCTCCCTCCCGCCAGAGGTATTTACCATCTCCCTCCCCCCAGAGGTATTTACCATCTCCCTCCCCCCAGAGGTGTTTACCATCTCCCCCCAGAGGTATTTACCATCTCCCTCCCCCAGAGGTGTTTACCATCTCCCCCCAGAGGTATTTACCATCTCCCTCCAGAGGTATTTACCATCTCCCTCCAGAGGTATTTACCATCCCCCTCCCCCCAGAGGTATTTACCATCTCCCTCCCCCCAGAGGTATTTACCATCTCCCCCAGAGGTATTTACCATCTCCCTCCAGAGGTATTTACCATCTCCCTCCAGAGGTATTTACCATCTCCCTCCCTCCAGAGGTATTTACCATCTCCCTCCAGAGGTATTTACCATCTCCCTCCAGAGGTATTTACCATCTCCCTCCCTCCAGAGGTATTTACCATCTCCCTCCCCCAGAGGTATTTACCATCTCCCTCCCCCCAGAGGTATTTACCATCTCCCTCCCCCCAGAGGTATTTACCATCTCCCTCCAGAGGTATTTACCATCTCCCTCCCCCCAGAGGTATTTACCATCTCCCTCCCCCCAGAGGTATTTACCATCTCACTCCCCCCAGAGGTATTTACCATCTCCCTCCAGAGGTATTTACCATCTCCCTCCCTCCAGAGGTATTTACCATCTTCCTCCCCCCAGAGGTATTTACCATCTCCCTCCCCCCAGAGGTATTTACTATCTCCCCCAGAGGTATTTACCATCTCCCTCCAGAGGTATTTACCATCTCTATCCCCCCAGAGGTATTTACCATCTCCCTCCCCCAGAGGTATTTACCATCTCCCCCAGAAGTATTTACCATCTCCCTCCCCCCAGAGGTATTTACCATCTCCCTCCCCCAGAGGTACTTACCATCTCCCTCCCTCCAGAGGTATTTACCATCTCCCTCCCCCAGAGGTATTTACCATCTCCCCCAGAGGTATTTACCATCTCCCCCAGAGGTATTTACCATCTCCTCCCAGAGGTATTTACCATCTCCCTCCCCCAGAGGTATTTACCATCTCCCCCAGAGGTATTTACCATCTCCCTCCCCCAGAGGTATTTACCATCTCCCTCCCCCCAGAGGTATTTACCATCTCCCTCCAGAGGTATTTACCATCTCCCTCCCCCAGAGGTATTTACCATCTCCCCCAGAGGTATTTACCATCTCCCTCCCCCAGAGGTATTTACCATCTCCCCCAGAGGTATTTACCATCTCCCCCAGAGGTATTTACCATCTCCATCTCCCCCCCAGAGGTATTTACCATCTCCCTCCCCCAGAGGTATTTACCATCTCCCCCCAGAGGTATTTACCATCTCCCTCCCCCCAGAGGTATTTACCATCTCCCTCCAGAGGTATTTACCATCTCCCCCAGAGGTATTTACCATCTCCCTCCCCCCAGAGGTATTTACCATCTCACTCCCCCCAGAGGTATTTACCATCTCCCTCCAGAGGTATTTACCATCTCCCTCCCTCCAGAGGTATTTACCATCTTCCTCCCCCCAGAGGTATTTACCATCTCCCTCCCCCCAGAGGTATTTACCATCTCCCCCCAGAGGTATTTACCATCTCCCTCCAGAGGTATTTACCATCTCTATCCCCCCAGAGGTATTTACCATCTCCCTCCCCCCAGAGGTATTTACCATCTCCCCCCAGAAGTATTTACCATCTCCCTCCCCCAGAGGTATTTACCATCTCCCTCCCCCCAGAGGTACTTACCATCTCCCTCCCTCCAGAGGTATTTACCATCTCCCTCCCCCCAGAGGTATTTACCATCTCCCCCCAGAGGTATTTACCATCTCCCCCCAGAGGTATTTACCATCTCCTCCCAGAGGTATTTACCATCTCCCTCCCCCAGAGGTATTTACCATCTCCCCCCAGAGGTATTTACCATCTCCCTCCCCCAGAGGTATTTACCATCTCCCTCCCCCCAGAGGTATTTACCATCTCCCTCCAGAGGTATTTACCATCTCCCTCCCCCCAGAGGTATTTACCATCTCCCCCCAGAGGTATTTACCATCTCCCTCCCCCAGAGGTATTTACCATCTCCCCCAGAGGTATTTACCATCTCCCCCCAGAGGTATTTACCATCTCCCTCCCCCAGAGGTATTTACCATCTCCCTCCCCCCAGAGGTATTTACCATCTCCCCCAGAGGTATTTACCATCTCCCTCCCCCAGAGGTATTTACCATCTCCCTCCAGAGGTATTTACCATCTCCCCCCAGAGGTATTTACCATCTCCCTCCCCCCAGAGGTATTTACCATCTCCCTCCCCCCAGAGGTATTTACCATCTCCCTCCAGAGGTATTTAACATCTCGCCCAGAGGTATTTACCATCTCCCTCCCCCAGAGGTATTTACCATCTCCCTCCCCCCAGAGGTATTTACCATCTCCCCTCCAGAGGTATTTACCATCTCCCCCCACAGAGGTATTTACCATCTCCCTCCTCCCAGAGGTATTTACCATCTCCCCCCAGAGGTATTTACCATCTCCCCCCAGAGGTATTTACCATCTCCCTCCCCCAGAGGTATTTACCATCTCCCTCCCTCCAGAGGTATTTACCATCTCCCCCCAGAGGTATTTACCATCTCCCCCAGAGGTATTTACCATCTCCCCCAGAGGTATTTACCATCTCCCCCAGAGGTATTTACCATCTCCCTCCCCCAGAGGTATTTACCATCTCCCCCAGAGGTATTTACCATCTCCCCCAGAGGTATTTACCATCTCCCTCCCCCAGAGGTATTTACCATCTCCCCTCCAGAGGTATTTACCATCTCCCCCCCAGAGGTATTTACCATCTCCCTCCTCCCAGAGGTATTTACCATCTCCCCCCAGAGGTATTTACCATCTCCCCCCCAGAGGTATTTACCATCTCCCTCCCCCCAGAGGTATTTACCATCTCCCTCCCCCCAGAGGTATTTACCATCTCCCTCCCCCAGAGGTATTTACCATCTCCCCCCCAGAGGTATTTACCATCTCCTCCCAGAGTTATTTACCATCTCCCTCCCCCCAGAGGTATTTACCATCTCCCTCCCCCAGAGGTATTTACCATCTCCACCCAGAGTTATTTACCATCTCCTCCCCCCAGAGGTTTTTACCATCTCCACCCAGAGTTATTTACCATCTCCTCCCCCCAGAGGTTTTTAACATCTCCACCCAGAGTTATTTACCATCTCCTCCCCCAGAGGTATTTACCATCTCCTCCACCCAGAGTTATTTACCATCTCCCTCCCCCCAGAGGTATTTACCATCTCCCCCCCCAGAGGTATTTACCATCTCCCTCCCCCAGAGGTATTTACCATCTCCCCCCAGAGGTATTTACCATCTCACTCCCCCCAGAGGTATTTACCATCTCCTCCCAGAGTTATTTACCATCTCCCTCCCCCCAGAGGTATTTACCATCTCCCCCCCAGAGGTATTTACCATCTCCTCCCAGAGTTATTTACCATCTCCCCCAGAGGTATTTACCATCTCCCTCCCCCAGAGGTATTTACCATCTCCCCCAGAGTTATTTACCATCTCCCCCCAGAGGTATTTACCTTCTCCTCCCAGAGTTATTTACCATCTCCCCCCAGAGGTATTAACCATCTCCCTCCCGCCAGAGGTATTTACCATCCCCCTCCCCCCAGAGGTATTTACCATCTCCCTCCCCCCCAGAGGTATTTACCATCTCCCTCCCCCAGAGTTATTTACCATCTCCCTCCCCCCAGAGGTATTTACCATCTCCCCCCAGAGTTATTTACCATCTCCCCCAGAGTTATTTACCATCTCCCTCCCCCAGAGGTATTTACCATCTCCCCCAGAGTTATTTACCATCTCCCCCCAGAGGTATTTACCATCTCCCTCCCCCCAGAGGTATTTACCATCTCCCCCCAGAGGTATTTACCATCTCCTCCCAGAGTTATTTACCATCTCCCTCCCCCCAGAGGTAT
>NC_088234.1:10725098-10730098 GCF_036934945.1 Oncorhynchus masou masou
AGAGACAGAGAGAGAGAAAGCAAGAGAGAGAGAGAGAGAGAGAGAGAGAGAGAGAGAGAGAAAGCAAGAGAGAGAGAGAGAGAGAGAGAGAGAGAGAGAGAGAGAGATTGGTCTCAACTAAATGGCAACTAAATGGCAGATTTAAAAAAAAAAAAAATGGTGATCTCATTGTTTGTATTTGTTTGCGGGTCTCCAGAAGGAGAGGTCTCCTGTCAAACCACAGAGAGAGAGAGTGAAGGAAGTGCTCTGTTACTGTGGATTAATGGGATTGCCCTAGACAGCTTGTCCTGCTATGCCACAACATGTGTGACTGAGTGTGTGAACAATCTGCCGCAAATATTTGATGACAGCCTGTGCATGCTGAGACTGTACACTGCAAGCCACTGTGTAATCAGTATAATCAGTAATCAACAACCCCAAAACACATTGTGTGTGTGTGTGTGTTTAAGAGTGTGTGTTCCACAAGTCGTGTGTGAGTGTGTGTCTGAACTGCTAAGTGTGACAGATTTGTAATCATTAAGAAAACATTGAAATGCAAAACCAGGGCTAAGACATAGTCACATTGCAGCGTCAACATGTTTACAAAACACTGTGGTTTTTCTACATCTATCATATGTATTCACAATAAGCCCCTAAGCCAACAGCAAAGCCTTAGATATTGATAGAAGTGCATGTGTAATTGACGGGAGTTGAACCAGTGACCTTGCGTGCATTACAAGCTGTTCCATTAGGGTTTTGACGTCTTCACAAACAGGTCACGTTACCGACAAAAAACGCATCTCAACGCATCTCTAATGGCACTGTTTTTTAAAAATCAGAAATGATTCCTTATGGGTACTTTCATGTGTATGACTTTTTTATGGGGGGGGGGTGGCTAAACGCTGTACCGGGCCTTCAGGAAGGATTCATACCCCTGGACTTATACCACATGTTGTTGTGTTACAGCCTGAATTCAAAATGGTTCAAATATATTGTTTTCATAGCCACACAAAACCCAATGATGACAAAGTTAATATTTATTTTATTTTTCAAAATATTTGCACATTTATTGAAAATTAAATACAGAGTTATCTCATTTACATAAGTATTCAGACCACTGAGTCAACACTTTGTAGAAGCACCTTTGGTGGTGATGACAGATTTGAGTCGTCTTGGGTATGTCTGTATCAGCTTTGAGTCGTCTTGGGTTTGTCTATATCAGATTTGAGTCGTCTTGGGTTTGTCTATATCAGCTTTGAAGCGTCTTGGGTATGTCTATATCTGCTTTGAGTCATCTTGGGTATGTCTATATCAGCTTTGAGTCATCTTGGGTATGTCTATATCAGATTTGAGTCGTCTTGGGTTTGTCTATATCAGATTTGAGTCGTCTTGGGTTTGTCTATATCAGCTTTGAGTCATCTTTGGTTTGTCTATATCAGCTTTGAGTCGTCTTGGGTTTGTCTATATCAGATTTGAGTCGTCTTGGGTTTGTCTATATCAGCTTTGAGTCGTCTTGGGTTTGTCTGTATCAGCTTTGAGTCGTCTTGGGTTTGTCTGTATCAGATTTGAGTCGTCTTGGGTTTGTCTGTATCAGCTTTGAGTCGTCTTGGGTTTGTCTATATCAGATTTGAG
Organism: Oncorhynchus masou masou; assembly: GCF_036934945.1. NCBI lineage: Eukaryota > Metazoa > Chordata > Actinopteri > Salmoniformes > Salmonidae > Oncorhynchus > Oncorhynchus masou. The sequence goes on from NC_088234.1 coordinate 10,726,710, forward strand.
TCGTCTTGGGTTTGTCTGTATCAGCTTTGAGTCGTCTTGGGTTTGTCTGTATCAGATTTGAGTCGTCTTGGGTTTGTCTGTATCAGCTTTGAGTCGTCTTGGGTTTGTCTATATCAGCTTTGAGTCGTCTTGGGTTTGTCTGTATCAGCTTTGAGTCATCTTGGGTTTGTCTGTATCAGATTTGAGTCGTCTTGGGTTTGTCTGTATCAGCTTTGAGTCGTCTTGGGTTTGTCTGTATCAGCTTTGAGTCATCTTGGGTTTGTCTATATCAGATTTGAGTCGTCTTTGGTTTGTCTATATCAGCTTTGAAGCGTCTTGGGTATGTCTGTATCGGCTCAAGTTGGCGCAAGTCTTTCCACAGATTTTCAATGGGGTTCAAGACTATCACATTCTTGTTCTGAAGCTTGGGGTCATTGTCCTGTTGGTATGTAAATCTTTGCCCCCAGTCTAAGGTAGTTTGCACTCTGAAGCAGGTTCTCATCAAGGATGTGCCTGTATTTGGCTCCATTTGTTGTTCACTCTATCTTTACCAATCTCCCAGTCCCTGCCGCTTTACCAATCTCCCCATAGAATGATGCTGCCACCACCATGCTTCACGGTAGGGATGGTGTTAGACAGGTGATGAGCTGTGCCTGCTTTTCTCCAGACATAGCACTTTGCTTTACGTGAAACTGAAAGCGCAAACCACTGCTTTTAACCTAGGCAATGTGACCGGAAACATGACCGAATACAAACAGTGCAGATATTCCCTCTGCAAGGCTATCAAACAAGCTAAGCGTCAGTATAGAGACAAAGTAGAATCTCAATTCAACGGCTCAGACACAAGAGGTATTTGGCAGGGTCTACAGTCAATCACGGATGACAAAAAGAAAACCAGCCCCGTCACGGACCAGGATGTCTTGCTCCCAGGCAGACTAAATAACTTTTTTGCCCGCTTTGAGGACAATACAGTGCCACTGACACGGCCTGCAACGAAAACATGCGGACTCTCCTTCACTGCAGCCGAGGTGAGTAAAACATTTAAACGTGTTAACCCTCGCAAGGCTGCAGGCCCAGACGGCATCCCCAGCCGCGCCCTCAGAGCATGCGCAGACCAGCTGGCTGGTGTGTTTACGGACATATTCAATCAATCCCTATCCCAGTCTGCTGTTCCCACATGCTTCAAGAGGGCCACCATTGTTCCTGTTCCCAAGAAAGCTAAGGTAACTGAGCTAAACGACTATCGCCCCGTAGCACTCACTTCCGTCATCATGAAGTGCTTTGAGAGACTAGTCAAGGACCATATCACCTCCACCCTACCTGACACCCTAGACCCACTCCAATTTGCTTACCGCCCAAATAGGTCCACAGACGATGCAATCTCAACCACACTGCACACTGCCCTAACCCATCTGGACAAGAGGAATACCTATGTGAGAATGCTGTTCATCGACTACAGCTCGGCATTTAACACCATAGTACCCTCCAAGCTTATCATTAAGCTTGAGACCCTGGGTCTCGACCCCGCCCTGTGCAACTGGGTACTGGACTTTCTGACGGGCCGCCCCCAGGTGGTGAGGGTAGGCAACAACATCTCCTCCCCGCTGATCCTCAACACTGGGGCCCCACAAGGGTGCGTTCTGAGCCCTCTCCTGTATTCCCTGTTCACCCACGACTGCGTGGCCACACACGCCTCCAACTCAATCATCAAGTTTGCGGACGACACAACAGTGGTAGGCTTAATTACCAACAACGACGAGACGGCCTACAGGGAGGAGGTGAGGGCCCTCGGAGTGTTGTGTCAGGAAAATAACCTCACACTCAACGTCAACAAAACTAAGGAGACGTTGAGTGTGAGGTTATTTTCCTGACACCACACTCTGAGGGCCCTCACCTCCTCAAATCAAATCAAATCAATTTTTTTTTTTTTTGTATGTGACAAATAAAATTTGATTTGATTTGAGGAGGTGAGGGCCCTCGGAGTGTGGTGTCAGGAAAATAACCTCACACTCAACGTCAACAAAACTAAGGAGATGATTGTGGACTTCAGGAAACAGCAGAGGGAACACCCCCCTATCCACATCGATGGAACAGTAGTGGAGAGGGTAGTAATTTTTAAGTTCCTCGGCATACACATCACAGACAAACTGAATTGGTCCACCCACACAGACAGCATTGTGAAGAAGTGAGGTCTGCACAACGCATCACTGGGGGCAAACTACCTGCCCTCCAAGACACCTACACCACCCGATGTTACAGGAAGGCCATAAAGATCATCAAGGACAACAACCACCCAAGCCACTGCCTGTTCACCCCGCTATCATCCAGAAGGCGAGGTCAGTACAGGTGCATCAAAGTTGGGACCGAGAGACAGAAAAACAGCTTCTATCTCAAGGCCATCAGACTGTTGAACAGCAACCACTAACATTGAGTGGCTGCTGCCAACACACTGACTCAACTCCAGCCACTTTAATAATGGGAATTGATGGGAAATGATGTAAAATGTATCACTAGCCACTTTAAACAATGCTACCTAATATAATGTTTACATACCCTACATTATTCACCTCATATGTATACGTATATACTGTAATCTATATCATCTACTGCATCTTTATGTAATACATGTATCACTAGCCACTTTAACTATGCCACTTTGTTTACATACTCATCTCATATGTATATACTGTACTCGATACCATCTACTACATCTTGCCTATGCTGCTCTGTACCATCACTCATTCATATATCTTTATGTACATATTCTTTATCCCCTTACACTTGTGTGTATAAGACAGTAGTTTTGGAATTGTTAGTTAGATTACTTGTTGGTTATTACTGCATTGTCGGAACTGGAAGAACAAGCATTTCGCTACACTCGCATTAACATCTGCTAACCATGTGTATGTGACAAATACAATTTGATTTGATTTTGATTTGATTATCATGCACCTGTATGGAAACATACATGTCATCTATGCACTTAAATAGTGAATGGAGGACGCTTTTTCCTGGGGTTTATTTTCCTGCCAGCCAGGTAGGCTGTACTCCTGTTGTAAATATAAGTAATGTGGCTAATATTCGTCAAGTTGAGATATAAATAGGGAAAGCTGATCCTCTTTTTACTAGCAGGCATCACTCTGTTTTCTCACCCAATCGCATAGCTTATTGAAATATTGCACAACATGAGCTCATGGGCTCTCATGAAGTGTTTGATTAGATTTTCAAATCCATTTGCATTGTTGTCAGAGTGATTAGAGGGACAATAGAGTGCTGAGTACCAGGCAGTTGGCCTGTTTGGTAGACTACTAATGACCATCAGCAGCATCAGAGCTTGGAGAAGCCTAATTACCGTGACTAAAACGGTCATGTGGAGTTTGTCTGCCTTCCTGACTCGTGACTGGTGACGG
>NC_088234.1:10732598-10740098 GCF_036934945.1 Oncorhynchus masou masou
CATACGACATTATGACATCTACAGTGGGGAGAACAAGTATTTGATACACTGCCGATTTTGCAGGTTTTCCTACTTACAAAGCATGTAAACGTCTGTAATTTTTATCATAGGTACACTTCAACTGTGAGAGACGGAATCTAAAACAAAAATCCAGAAAATCACATTGTATGATTTTTAAGTAATTAACTTGTTCTCCCCACTGTATGTACACAAACATCAAATGTGCAGTTAAAATTGGCATTAAAGCCCAACACATTTCTTCCCACAGGGCCGTGGGGTGAGACAGAAATGCATTGAAGCCCCGCCCCCTTCAACATACAACATTCAGAAAGTATTCAGACCCTTTGATTTTTTTTCCACATTTTGTTACATTACAGCCTTATTATAAAACAGATTAAATCATTTCCCCACTCATAAATCTACACACAATACCCCATAATGACATCACAATACCCCATAATGACATCACAATACCCCAAAATGACAAACCAAAAACAGTTTAAAAAAAAATTGTGATATTATATATAAAAAAAAATGAAGTATCACATTTAAAGAAGTGTTCAGCCCTTTTAATGAGTACTTTGTTGAAGCATCTTTGACAGTGATTACAGCCTCAAATCTTCTTGGGTTTGTACATCTAAGGGTCAGCCGTGCTGTCCTGTTCTGAGCCAATTTAAATTTTCCCTCTTTATGGCACCTGACCACACAACTGAGTAGTAGTCCAGGTGCGATAAAACTAGGGCCTGTAGGACCTGCCTTGTTGATAGTGTTGCTAAGAAGGCAGAGTAGGTCTTTATTATGGACAGACTTCTCCTCATTTTAGCTACTGTTATATCAATATGTTTTGACCATGGCAGTTCACAATCCAGGGTTACTCCAAGTAGTTTAGTCACCTCAACTTGTTCAATTTCCACTATATTTGTTACAAGATTTAGTTGAGGTTTAGGGTGTAGTGAATGATTTGTACCAAATACAATGCTTTTCATTTTTGAAATATTTAGGACTAACGTATTCCTTGCCTCCTGTTCTGAAACTAACTGCAGCTCTTTGTTAAGGGCTTGGGTTGCTTTCCAAAGAGACATCTGGGATTGTAACATACTCTGTTTCACGGAAACATGGCTCTCTGGGGACATGCTGTCGGAGTCGATACAGCCACCGGGATTCTTTGTGCGTCGCGCCGACAGGAATAAACATCTCTCAGGGAAGAGAGAGGGGGTGTATGTTTAATGATTAACTCATGGTGTAATTGTAACAACACACAGGAACTCAAGTCCTTCTGTTGACCTAAAATTCCGTCACAATCAAATGGCGTCCGTATTATCTCCCAAGAGAATTCTCAACGGTTTTTGTCAGTGCGGTGTATATCCCCCCCCCCCCCAAGCCGACACCACGACGGCCCTCAAGGAACTCCACTGGACTATATGAGAACTGGAATTCATACATCCGAAGTCTGCATTTACTGTAGCTGGGGATTTTAACAAAGCAAGAAAAAGGCTATCTAAATTCTATCAGCATATCGATTGTAGTACATGGGTTGGCAAAACTTTGGATGACTGCTACTGTCACGCCTTGACCTTAGAGAGACTTTTTTATTCTCTATTTGGTTAGGTCAGGGTGTAACTTGGGTGGGCAAATCTATGTTTATATTTCTTTGTTGGCCTAGTATGGTTCCCAATCAGAGCCAGCTGTTTATCGTTGTCTCTGATTAGGGATCATACTTAGACAGCCCTTTTCCCCACCTTCAGTTGTGGGATCTTGTTTTTGCTGTACAGCCCTGCAGAACTTTACGTTCGTTGATCTTTAGTTTTTTTGGTGTTCATTTAAATAAAGAAATATCTACGTTTACCACGCTGCACCTTGGTCTCATTCCAACAACGGAAGTAACAGCTACTTTAACTTCCGCGATGCATACAAGGTCCTCCCCCACCCTCCATTCGTTAAATCTGACCATGACTCCATTTTGCTTCTCTACTCTTATAGGCTGAAACTCAAACAGGATGTACCCGTGACAAGGACCATTCAACACTGCTCTGTCCAATCGGAATCCAAGCTTCAGAATTGTTTTGATCACGTGGACTGGGACATGTTCTGCGTAGCCTCAGAGAATAGTATTGATTTACACTCTGATTCAGTGAGTGAGTTTATAAGGAAGTGCATAGGAGGTGTTGTTCCTACTCTGACTATTGAAACCTACCCTAACCAGAAACCGTGGATATATGGCAACATTTTCGCAAAACTGAAAGCTCGAACCAGGAATATGGACAGAAATATGACCGTGTACAAACAGTGCAGTTATTCTCTCCGCAATTCAACGGCTCAGACATGAGACATATGTGGTAGGCTCTACAGTCAATCACAGATTACAAAAGAAAACCAGCCCCGTCATGAACACTGATGTCTTGCTTCCAGACAAACTAAACACCTTCTTTGCTCGCTTTGAGGATAATGCAGTACCACCGACGTGGCCCACTACCAAGGACTGCAGGGCCCCCCTCTCCTTCTCCGTGGCCGACGTGAGTAAGACATTTAAACGTGTTAACCCTCGCAAGGCTGCCGGCCAAGACAGCATCCCTAGCCGCGTCCTGAGAGCATGCGCAGACCAGCTGGCTGGTGTGTTTACAGACATATTTAATCTCTCCCTATCCCAGTCTGCTGGCCCACATGCTTCAAGATTGCCACCATTGTTCCTGTACCCAAGAAAGCAAAGGTAACTGAACTGAATGACTATCGCCCGTAGCACTCACTTCTGTGATCATGAAATGCTTTGAGAGACTATTCAAGGATCATATCACCTCCACCTTACCTGTCATGCTAGACATTCCGCCCCAATAGATCCACAGAGAAACAAACAATCACACACTGCCCTATCCCACCCGGACAAGAGGAATTCTTATGTAAGAATGCTGTTCAATGACTACAGCTCAGCATTCAACACCATTCAACACCATGGTACCCTCCAAGCTTATCATTAAGCTTGAGACCCTGGGTCTCAACTCCACCCTGTGCGATTGGTTCCTGGACTTCTTGATGGGCCGCCCCCAGGTGGTGAAGGTAGGAAACAACATCTCCACTTCGCTGATCCTCAAAACTGGGGCGCCACAAGGGTTCGTTCTCAGCCCCCTCCTGAACTCCATGTTCACCCATGACTGCGTGGCCATGCACACCTCCAACTCGATCATGAAGTTTGCAGACGACACAACAGTAGTAGGCTTGATCACCAACAACAACGAGACAGCCTATAGGGAGGAGGTGAGGGCACTCGGAGTGAGGAGTAGGGAAAACAACCTCTCACTCAACGTCAACAAAACAAAGGAGATGATTGTGGACTTCAGGAAACAGCAGAGGGAGCAGCCCCCTATCCACATTGACGGGACAGTAATGGAGAATTTTGGAACGTTTCAAGTTCCTCGGCGTACACATCACGTCGTCATTTCAGTTGCTGTAGTAGCTGATGTGTATAGTTATAGAACCCATTGCCCTTTATGGTTGTGAGGTCTGGGGTCCGCTCACCAACCAAGATTTCACAAAATGGGACAAACATCAAATTGAGACTCTACATGCAGAATTCTGCAAAAATACCCTAAACAGAGAGTACACAGTGGCAGAATACCTGACCATTGTGACTGACCCAAACTTAAGGAAAGCTTTGACTATGTACAGACTCAGTGAGCATAGCCTTGCTATTGAGAAAGGCCGCCGTAGGCAGACATGGCTCTCAAGAGAAGACAGGCTATGTGCTCACTGCCCACAAAATGAGGTGGAAACTGAGCTGCAACTCCCATATCTATTGGGTGAAATACCACAGTGTGCCATCACAGCAGCAAGATTTGTGACCTGTTGCCACAAGAAAAGGGCAACCAGTGAAGAACAAACACCATTGTAAATACAACCCATATTTATGCTTATTTATTTTCCCTTGTGTACTTTAACCATTTGTACATTGTTACAACACTGTATATATACATAATATTTTTAATGTCTTTATTCTTTTGAAACTTCTATACGTGTAATGCTTACTGTTAATTTGTATTGTTTATTTCACTTTGAAACGGTGTTCTTCGTTTGTTGCAAGAGAGTCGGACCGAAATGCAGCGTGTTGGTTACTCATGTTGTTTAATGAAACAAATGACGAATACATGAAAATACTGAGACAAATACAAAACAACAAAACGGAACGTGAAACCTATTACAGCCTATCTGGTGAACACTACACAGAGACAGGAACAATCACCCACGAAATACAAAGTGAAACCCAGGCTACCTAAATACGGTTCCCAATCAGAGACAACGAGAATCACCTGACTCTGATTGAGAACCGCTTCAGGCAGCCAAACCTATGCAACACCCCTACTCAGCCGCAAATCCCAATACCAACAAAAACCCCAATACGAAATACAACATAAACCCATGTCACACCCTGGCCTGACCAACAAATAAACTAAAACACAAAAATACCAAGACCAAGGCATGACAGAACCCCCCCCCCCCTAAGGTGTGGACTCCCGGACGCACCTCAAAACCATAGGGAGGGTCCGGGTGGGCGTCTGTCCATGGTGGCGGTTCCGGCTCGGGACGTGGACCCCACTCCATAAATGTCATAGTTCCTCCCCTTCGCGTCCTGGGATGATCCACCCTCGCCGCCGACCATGGCCTAATAGTCCTCACCCAGAACCCCAATGAACTGAGGAGCAGCTCGTGACTGAGGGGCAGCTCGGGACTGAGGCAGCTCGGGACTGAGGGGAAGCTCGGGACTGAGGGGCAGCTCGGGACTGAGGGGCAGCTCGGGACTGAGGGGAAGCTCGGGACTGAGGGGCAGCTCGGGAATGAGGGGCAGCCCAGTACTGAGAGAAAGCCCAGCACTGAGAGGAAGCCCAGTACTGAGAGGAAGCCCAGTACTGAGATGAAGCCCAGCCAGGCAGTTGAATCTGGCAGATCCTGGCTGACTGGCGGATCTGGAAGAGTCTGGTTGACTAGCAGATCTGGAAGAGTCTGGTTGACTGGCAGATCTGGAAGAGTCTGGCAGACTGGCAGATCTGGAAGAGTCTGGCAGACTGGCAGATCTGGAAGAGTCTGGCAGATCTGGAAGAGTCTGGCTGACTGGCAGATTTGGAAGAGTCTGTCTGACTGGCAGACCTGGAAGAGTCTGGCTGACTGGCAGATCTGGAAGAGTCTGGCTGACTGGCAGATCTGGAAGAGTCTGGCTGACTGGCAGATCTGGAAGAGTCTGGCTGACTGGCAGATCTGGAAGAGTCTGGCTGACTGACAGATCTGGAAGAGTCTGGCTGACTGGCAGATCTGGAAGGGTCTGGCTGACTGGCAGATCTGGAAGAGTCTGGCTGAATGGCAGATCTGGAAGAGTCTGGCTGACTGGCGGATCTGGAAGAGTCTGGCTCCATGCAGATTGACAGCTCTGGCGGCTTCTTGCAGACTGACAGCTCTGACTGTTCCATGCAGACTAACAGCTTTGGCAGCTCCTTGCCGACTGGCAGCTCCTTGCAGACTGGCAGCTCCTTGCAGACTGGCAGCTCCTTGCAGACTGGCAACTCCTTGCAGACTGGCAGCTCCTTGCAGACTGGCAACTCCTTGCAGACTGGCAGCTCCTTGCAGACTGGCAGCTCCATGCAGACTGGCAGCTCCATGCAGACTGGCAGCTCCATGCAGACTGGCAGCTCTAGTTGCTCCAAGCTGACTGACAGCTCTGGCTGCTCCATGCAGACTGGCAGCTCTAGCTGCTCCATGCAGACTGGCAGCTCTGGCTGCTCCATGCAGACTGGCAGCTCTAGCTGCTCCGAACAGGCAGGAGGCTCCGGCAGCGCTGGAGAGGAGAAAGGCTCTGATAGCGCTGAACAGGCGGGACAGCGCAGGAGAGAAGAAAGGCTCTGACAGCGCAGGAGAGGCGAGGCGCACTGTAGGCCTGATGCGTGGTGCTGGCACTGGTGGTATTGGGCCGAAGACACGCACAGGAAGCCTGGTGCGGGGAGCTGCTACCGGAGGGCTGGGGTGTGGAGGTGGTACTGGATAGACCGGACCATGCAGGCGCACTGGAGCTCTTGAGCACCGAGCCTGACCAACCTTACCCGGTTGAATACTCTCGGTCACCCTGCCAGTGCTGCGAGGTGGAATAGCCCTCACGGGGCTATGTAGGCGAACCGGAGACACCGAGCGCAAGGCTGGTGCCATGTAAGCCGGCACAAGGAGACTCACTGGGGACCAGATGCGTAGAGCCGGCTTCATGGCATTTGGCTCGACGCTCAATCTAGCCGGCCGATACGCGGAGCTGAAATATACCACACCGGGCTATGCACCCGCACTGGGGACACCGTGCGCACCACTGCATAACACGGTGCCTGCCCGGTCTCTCTAGCCCCCCGGTAAGCACAGGGAGTTTGCGCAGGTCTCCTACCTGGCGTAGCCATACTCCCTGAAAGCCCCCCCCCAAGAAATTTTTGGGGCTGATTTTCGGGTTTCGCTCTGCGCCGCCGTGTCTTTCTCTTCGACTCCATTCTTCTATAGCCCTCTTCGCACTGCTCCAGCGAATCCCAGGCGGGCTCCGGCACTCTCTCTGGGTCGGCCGCCCACCTGTCTATTTCTTCCCACGTCGTATACTCCAAGCCTCTGCTGTCCATAACGTCCTCCCTTTGCTGCTCCAGCTGCCTGTTCCCATGCCACTCGGTCCGTGTGTGGTGGGTGATTCTGTACAACATAAACCCATGTCACACCCTGGCCTGACCAACAAATAAACTAAAACACAAAAATACTAAGACCAAGGCGTGACACACTTTTGTATATTATCTACCTCGCTTGCTTTGGCAATGTTAGCACGTTTCCCATGCCAATAAAGCCCCTTTATTAATTGAATTGAATTGAGAGAGACAGAGAGAGACAGAGAGAGAGAGAGAGAGAGACAGAGAGAGAGAGAGAGAGAGAGAGAGAGTGAGAGAGAGAGAGAGAGACAGAGAGACAGAGAGAGAGAGAGAGAAAGAGAAAGAGACAGAGAGAGACAGAGAGAGAGAGAGAGAGAGAGAGAGAGAGAGAGAGAGAGAGAGAGAGAGAGACCCACAACAGTTGGTTGTTGGATTAATCTGATCACACACACAGACGCGCACACACTGTCCCGATGTTAACCTCTAAGCCAGTCTAAAGCCGCAGTGTGTTGTTCTCCACTAAACAAGTTGCTCTGTACTTCCGCCAAGTGTTTTCCGACCCTGGTCATTAGGCTGTTCCAATAAAGCTTGTTGTTGTTATTGGCAGTCAGGCTTGATGCCACACTGGTCTGACGCACGCAAGCACACACATACACACACATACACACACATACACACACGCACTGATCTGCAGTCTCAAGACAGTTAATCCGAGGAGTTGCAGATGGGGATTTAGAGATCATTTGAATTAAAGTCATTTGAATTAAAGTCATTTGAAGTCATTTGAATTAAAGTCATTTGAATTAAAGTCATTTGAAATTAAGTCATTTGAATTAAAGTCATTTGAAATTAAGTC
>NC_088234.1:10745098-10747598 GCF_036934945.1 Oncorhynchus masou masou
GTCCCTGGTGGAACTGTCTAACCTTTTATTGGGCAGTCAGTTGGGCAGTCAGTTAGGCAGACAGTTAGGCAGTCAGTTGGGCAGTCAGTTGGGCAGTCAGTTGGGCAGTCAGTTAGGCAGACAGTTGGGCAGTCAGTTGGGCAGTCAGTTAGGCAGTCAGTTGGGCAGTCAGTTGGGCAGTCAGTTGGGCAGTCAGTTGGGCAGACAGTTGGGCAGTCAGTTGGGCAGTCAGTTGGGCAGTCAGTTAGGCAGACAGTTAGGCAGTCAGTTAGGCAGTCAGTTGGGCAGTCAGTTGGGCAGTCAGTTGGGCAGTCAGTTAGGCAGACAGTTGGGCAGTCAGTTGGGCAGTCAGTTAGACAGTCAGTTGGGCAGTCAGTTGGGCAGTCAGTTGGGCAGTCAGTTGGGCAGACAGTTGGGCAGTCAGTTGGGCAGTCAGTTGGGCAGTCAGTTGGGCAGTCAGTTGGGCAGTCAGTTGGGCAGTCAGTTGGGCAGTCAGTTAGGCAGACAGTTGGGCAGTCAGTTGGGCAGTCAGTTAGGCAGTCAGTTGGGCAGTCAGTTGGGCAGTCAGTTGGGCAGTCAGTTGGGCAGACAGTTGGGCAGACAGTTGGGCAGTCAGTTGGGCAGTCAGTTGGGCAGTCAGTTGGGCAGTCAGTTGGGCAGACAATTGGGCAGTCAGTTAGGCAGACAGTTGGGCAGTCAGTTGGGCAGTCAGTTGGGCAGTCAGTTGGGCAGACAGTTGGGCAGTCAGTTTGGCAGTCAGTTGGGCAGACAGTTGGGCAGTCAGTTGGGCAGACAGTTGGGCAGTCAGTTGGGCAGTCAGTTGGGCAGTCAGTTGGGCAGTCAGTTGGGCAGTCAGTTGGGCAGACAGTTGGGCAGTCAGTTGGGCAGAGAGTTGGGCAGTCAGTTGGGCAGACAGTTAGGCAGTCAGTTGGGCAGACAGTTGGGCAGACAGTTGGGCTTGTGTCAGGCGGTACTTGCTAAGCAAGCAGCGTGACTTCCTGAAACACGTGCGTCTGTATGCGTGTCACTACAAAACCAGCCAATCCTTCCATGCTCTTCCTTATTGGTTAACATGTTATTTGTCATGAAACAGGAAAACCACTTGTATTAACAAGATCAAATCCTCTGTATTTACAAATCAATTTTTCTCCCCCCTCCGCTGTTTCCTGCACCACCACTCCTCCAGAGTCCTCACCTCCTCCCTGTAGGCTGTCTCACCTCCTCCCTGTAGGCTGTCTCACCTCCTCCCTGTAGGCTGTCTCAACTCCTCCCTGTAGGCTTTCTCAACTCCTCCCTGTAGGCTGTCTCACCTCCTCCCTGTAGGCTGTCTCAACTCCTCCCTGTAGGCTTTTTCACCTCCTCCCTGCAGGCTGTCTCACCTCCTCCCTGTAGGCTGTCTCACCTCCTCCCTGTAGGCTGTCTCACCTCCTCCCTGCAGGCTGTCTCACCTCCTCCCTGTAGGCTGTCTCACCTCCTCCCTGTAGGCTGTCTCACCTCCTCCCTGTAGGCTGTCTCACCTCCTCCCTGTAGGCTGTCTCACCTCCTCCCTGTAGGCTGTCTCACCTCCTCCCTGTAGGCTGTCTCACTTCCTCCCTGTAGGCTGTCTCACTTCCTCCCTGTAGGCTGTCTCACCTCCTCCCTGTAGGCTGTCTCACCTCCTCCCTGTAGGCTGTCTCACCTCATCCCTGTAGGCTGTCTCACTTCCTCCCTGTAGGCTGTCTCACCTCCTCCCTGTAGGCTGTCTCACCTCCTCCCTGTAGGCTGTCTCACCTCCTCCCTGTAGGCTGTCTCACCTCCTCCCGGGTAGGCTGTCTCACCTCCTCCCTGTAGGCTGTCTCACCTCCTCCTTGTAGGCTGTCTCACCTCCTCCCTGTAGGCTGTCTCACCTCCTCCCTGTAGGCTGTCTCACCTCCTCCCTGTAGGCTGTCTCACCTCCTCCCTGTAGGCTGTCTCACCTCCTCCCTGTAGGTTGTCTCACCTCCTCCCTGTAGTCTGTCTCACCTCCTCCCTGTAGGCTGTCTCACCTCCTCCCTGTAGGCTGTCTCACCTCCTCCCTGTAGGCTGTCTCACCTCCTCCCTGCAGGCTGACTCACCTCCTCCCTGCAGGCTGACTCACCTCCTCCCTGCAGGCTGACTCACCTCCTCCCTGCAGGCTGTCCCACCTCCTCCCTGCAGGCTGTCTCACCTCCTCCCTGCAGGCTGTCTCACCTCCTCCCTGCAGGCTGTCTCACCTCCTCCCTGTAGGCTGTCTCACCTCCTCCCTGCAGGCTGTCTCACCTCCTCCCTGTAGTCTGTCTCACCTCCTCCCTGTAGGCTGTCTCACCTCCTCCCTGCAGGCTGTCTCACCTCCTCCCTGTAGGCTGTCTCACCTCCTCCCTGTAGGCTGTCTCACCTCCTCCCTGTAGTCTGTCTCACCTCCTCCCTGTAGGCTCTCACCTCCTCCCTGTAGGCTGTCTCACCTCCTCCCTGTAGTCTGTCTCACCTCCTCCCTGTAGTCTGT
>NC_088234.1:10752598-10792598 GCF_036934945.1 Oncorhynchus masou masou
AGGGCAAGAGAGACAGAGAGGGAGGGAGAGAGAGAGAGAGAGACAAAGCAGGAGAGGGATGGAGAGAGAGAAAGAGCTGGGGAAACAGGGAGACAGAGAGGGAGACAGAGAGGGAGACAGAGAGAGAAAAGAACAGGAGAGGGATGGAGAGAGAGAAAAAGCTGGGGAAACAGGGAGACAGAGAGGGAGACATAGAGGGAGACAGAGAGAGAAAAGAACAGGAGAGGGATGGAGAGAGAGAAAGAGCTGGGGAAACAGGGAGACAGAGAGGGAGACAGAGAGGGAGACAGAGAGAGAAAAGAACAGGAGAGGGATGGAGAGAGAAAGAGCTGGGGAAACAGGGAGACAGAGAGGGAGACAGAGAGGGAGACAGAGAGAGAAAAGAACAGGAGAGGGATGGAGAGAGAGAAAGAGCTGGGGCAACAGGGAGACAGAGAGGGAGACAGAGAGGGAGACAGAGAGGGAGACAGAGAGAAAAAAGAACAGGAGAGGGATGGAGAGAGAGAAAGAGCTGGGGCAACAGGGAGACAGAGAGGGAGACAGAGAGGGAGACTTAGAGGGAGACAGAGAGGGAGATAGAGAGAGAAAAGAACAGGAGAGGGATGGAGAGAGAGAAAGAGCTGGGGAAACAGGGAGACAGAGAGGGAGACAGAGAGGGAGACAGAGAGAGAAAAGAACAGGAAAGGGATGGAGAGAGAGAAAGAGCTGGGGAAACAGGGAGACAGAGAGGGAGACAGAGAGGGAGACAGAGAGGGAGACAGAGAGAGAGAGAGAGAGAGAGAGAGAGAGAGAGAGAGAGAGAGAGAGAGAGAGAAAGAACAGGAGAGGGATGGAGAGAGAGAAAGAGAGGGAGACAGTGACAGAGAAAGATCAGGGGAGAGAAGTAGACAGAGATATAAAGAGAGGGAGAAAGTATCATAAATACTGTATTGATTACCTCCTGCATGCTGTTGGATGAGGGGTGAGTTGAATACCTCTTGTATACTGTTGGATGAGGGGTGAGTTGATTACCTCCTGTATACTGTTGGATGAGGGGTGAGTTGATTACCTCCTGTATACTGTTGGATGAGGGGTGAGTTGATTACCTCCTGTATACTGTTGGATGAGGGGTGAGTTGATTACCTCTTGTATACTGTTGGATGAGGGGTGAGTTGATTACCTCCTGTATACTGTTGGATGAGGGGTGAGTTGATTACCTCCTGTATACTGTTGGATGAGGGGTGAGTTGATTACCTCCTGTATACTGTTGGATGAGGGGTGAGTTGATTACCTCCTGTATACTGTTGGATGAGGGGTGAGTTGATTACCTCTTGTATACTGTTGGGTGAGGGGTGAGTTGATTACCTCTTGTATACTGTTGGGTGAGGGGTGAGTTGATTACCTCTTGTATACTGTTGGATGAGGGGTGAGTTGATTACCTCTTGTATACTGTTGGATGAGGGGTGAGTTGATTACCTCCTGTATACTGTTGGATGAGGGGTGAGTTGATTACCTCCTGTATACTGTTGGATGAGGGGTGAGTTGATTACCTCCTGTATACTGTTGGATGAGGGGTGAGTTGATTACCTCCTGTATACTGTTGGATGGGGGTGAGTTGATTACCTCCTGTATACTGTTGGGTGAGGGGTGAGTTGATTACCTCCTGTATACTGTTGGATGAGGGGTGAGTTGATTACCTCCTGTATACTGTTGGATGAGGGGTGAGTTGATTACCTCCTGTATACTGTTGGATGAGGGATGAGTTGATTACCTCCTGTATACTGTTGGATGAGGGGTGAGTTGATTACCTCCTGTATACTGTTGGATGAGGGGTGAGTTGATTACCTCCTGTATACTGTTGGGTGAGGGGTGAGTTGATTACCTCCTGTATACTGTTGGATGAGGGGTGAGTTGATGACCTCCTGTATACTGTTGGGTGAGGGGAGTGAATACCTCCTGTATACTGTTGGGTGAGGGGTGAGTTCCTGTATACTGTTGGATGAGGGGTGAGTTGATTACCTCCTGTATACTGTTGGGTGAGGGGTGAGTTGATTACCTCCTGTATACTGTTGGATGAGGGGTGAGTTGATTACCTCCTGTATACTGTTGGGTGAGGGGTGAGTTGATTACCTCCTGTATACTGTTGGGTGAGGGGTGAGTTGATTACCTCCTGTATACTGTTGAGTGAGGGGTGAGTTGGCAATACAGGTGCCTTCTTTTGACTCGTTTCTCACAACAACAAAGATATCACCTCCTCTTATTTTCCTCTCACAACAACAACGAGGTCACCTCCTCTTATTTTCCTCTCACAACAACAACGAGGTCACCTCCTCTTATTTTCCTCTCACAACAACAACGAGGTCACCTCCTCTTATTTTCCTCTCACAACAACAATGAGGTCACCTCCTCTTATTTTCCTCTCACAACAACAACGAGGTCACCTCCTCTTATTTTCCTCTCACAACAACAACGAGGTCACCTCCTCTTATTTTCCTCTCACAACAACAACGAGGTCACCTCCTCTTATTTTCCTCTCACAACAACAATGAGGTCACCTCCTCTTATTTTCCTCTCACAACAACAATGAGGTCACCTCCTCTTATTTTCCACTCACAACAGGAAAATAATCCTTCATCAACAAAAATTCTAATCTAATCACATTTTATTTGTCACATACACATGGTTAACAGATGTTATTTGTCACATACACATGGTTAACAGATGTTAATGCGAGTGTAGCGAAATGCTTGTGCTTCTAGTTCCGACCGTGCGGTATTATCTAACAAGTAATCCAGCAATTTCACAACAACTACCTAATACGCACAAGTGTAAAGGAATGAATAAGAATATATACATAGAAATATATGGATGAGCGATGGCCGAACGGCATAGGCAGGATACAGTAGATGGTATAGTGTACAGTATATACATATGAGATGAGTAATGTACGGTATGTAAACATTATATAAAGTGGCATTGTTTTAAAACTTCTTAGAGATAGGGGGCAGTGTTTTGACGTCCGGATTTCCGCCTGTCTGACTTTCCCAAAGTAAACTGCCTGCTACTCATGCCCAGAAGCTAGGATATGCATATTATTAGTAGATTTGGATAGAAAACACTCTAAAACTGTTTGAATAATGTCTGTGAGTATAACAGAACTGATTTGGCAGGCAAAACCCCAATCCATCCAAGGCAACAAAAAAATTGAGGTCAATCTGTTTCCCAATAATTTTCCATGGTAAGTCCTCTTTTAAAAAATTATTATTATTATACATTTTTTTTACCTCTTTTTCTCCCCTATTTCATGGTATCCAATTGTTTTAGTAGCTACTATCTTGTCTTATCGCTACAACTCCCATACGGGCTCAGGAGAGACGAAGGTTGAAAGTCATGTGTCCTCCGATACTCAACCCAAACAAGCCGCACTGATTCTTAACACAGCGCGCATCCAACCCAGAAGCCAGCCGCACCAATGTGTCGGCGGAAACACCGTGCACCTGGCAACCTTGGTTAGCGCGCACTGCGCCCAGCCCGCCACAGGAGTCACTGGTGTGCGATGAGACAAGGACATCCCTACCGACCAAGCCCTCCTTAACCCAGACAACGCTAGGCCAATTGTGCATCGTCCCACGGACCTTCCGGTCACGCCCGGGTGTGACAGAGCCTGGGCGCGAACCCAGAGTCTCTGGTGGCACAGCTGGCGCTGCAGTACAGCGTCCTTAACCACTGCGCCACCCGGGAGTGGTAAGCCCTTTTTAATAGGAATCTGGTTGCAGCTCCTATAGCTTCCACTAGATGTCAACAGTCTTTAGAAATTGGTTGATGTTTTTCTTTTGCGACATGAAGAAGTAACCACACAAAGGGACTCAAGTCTTTTGGTGCGCGCAACCTGGAACACGCTTCACTTTGTTTTCGTCCGGTATTGAACACAGTTTATCCCGTCTTAAATTGTATCTTGATGATTGAGTTGGAGGCGTGCATGCTTACGCAGTCATGGGTAAACAGGGAGTACAGGAGAGGGCTGAGAACGCACCATTGTGGGGCCCCAATGTTGAGGATCTGCGGGGTGGAGATGTTGTTTCCTACCCTCACCACCTGGGTTGCACAGGGCAGGGTCGAGACCCAGAGTCTCGAGTCAGAAAGTTTGGAGGGTACTTTGGTGTTAAATGCTGAGCTGTAGTCGATGAACATCATTCCTACATAGGTATTCCTCTTTCCAGATGGGTTAGGGCAGTGTGCAGTGTGATTGCGATTGCGTCGTCTGTGGACCTATTGGGGTGGTAAGCAAATTGGAATGGGTCTATGGTGTCAGGAAGGGTGGAGGTGATATGGTCCTTGACTAGTCTCTCAAAGCACTTCATGATGACAGAAGTGAGTGCTACGGGGCGATAGTCATTTAGCTCAGTTACCTTAGCTTTCTTGGGTACAAGAACAATGGTGGCCATCTTGAAGCATGTGGGGACAGAAGACTGGGATAGGGAGAGATTGAATATGTCCATAAACACACCAGCCAGCTGGTCTGCGCTCTGAGGATGCGGCTAGGATGCCGTCTGGGCCTGCAGCCTTGTGAGGGTTAACATGTTTAAATGTCTTACTCACGTTGGCTGCAGTGAAGGAGAGCCTGCAGGTTTTGGTAGTGGGCCGTGTTGGTGGCACTGTATTGTCCTCAAAGCGAGCAAATAAGTTGTTTAGTTTGTCTGGGAGCAAGACATCGTGGTCCGCGACGGGGCTGCTTTTCTTTTTGTAGTCCATGATTGATTGTAGACCTTGCCACATACCTGTGAATTGTTAGGCGTCGTGAAGTGGAAAACATATTGGATCCTCCCTTGTTGCCAGGTGTCGTTAAGTGGAAAACATATTGGATCCTCCCTTGTTGCCAGGTGTCGTTAAGTGGAAAACATATTGGATCCTCCCTTGTTGCCAGGCGTCGTGAAGTGGGAAACATATTGGATCCTCCCTTGTTGCCAGGTGTCGTTAAGTGGAAAACATATTGGATCCTCCCATGTTGCCAGGCGTTGTGAAGTGGAAAACATATTGGATCCTCCCTTGTTGCCAGTCGTCGTGAAGTGCGAAACATATTGGATCCTCCCTTGTTGCCAGGCGTTGTGAAGTGGGAAACATATTGGATCCTCCCTTGTTGCCAGGCGTTGTGAAGTGGGAAAAATATTGGAATCCTCCCTTGTTGCCAGGCATTGTGAAGTGGGAAACATATTGGATCCACCCTTGTTGCCAGGCGTCGTGAAGTGGGAAACATATTGGATCCTCCCTTGTTGCCAGGCGTCGTGAAATGGGAAACATATTCGATACTCCCTTGTTGCCAGGCGTCGTTAAGTGGAAAACATATTGGATCCTCCCTTGTTGCCAGGCGTTGTGAAGTGGGAAACATATTGGATCCTCCCTTGTTGCCAGGCGTCGTTAAGTGAGTAGTGGGAAACATTTCTTTAGGATTACCATTGCTAGTTCACATACACAGACACCTATGACCACAATATGTTGCTTGTCATAGAATGTTATATAAATGACATACAATTTAAAATAAGTTCAGCTCCACAAGTAAATGAATACAACTGATGAAAGATTGGCGCTTTAGAAACACGGCAGTGATTCACATTTCTTTTGAATATAGTTTTCTAAAAGGCAAGGTTTTCAACTTTTTGTGTTTGTAATCATAGTGGAAAGCAGAGTATTACAGAAGACATTACACGGTTCAGTCAGAGGGCAGGGACCGTTGCTCTCTGAGTGTCTTGTTAAATGAAAAAAATGACATTCTTTAAGAGCTAAAGAGAAAAATGTTTTTTTTTTTTTTACTGCTAAATTGGCGGGGTTTGTGGAGTATCAGACGACCTGGGGTGTATGTGCTGAGTGCACTCAATGGGAGACATCTCTCTTTAACGTCTGACCGCTCATTGTCCTTACTGTACAGGAACACCTTGAAAAACTGTTTTTGTGGTCATTTCTTTACGTGTCTTTATTTAAAAATGTTTTCTTGTTGGTTTATCACTTTGATAGTATAAGACATTCTAATGGAATACTGAATGTAATGGGTTCTCAATAGTATATGACATTCTAATGGAATCAAATCAAATCAAATCAAATCAAATGTTATTTGTCACATACACATGGTTAGCAGATGTTAATGCGAGTGTAGTGAAATGCTTGTGCTTCTAGTTCCGACAATGCAGTAATAACCAACAAGTAATCTAACTAACAATTCCTAAACTACTGTCTTATACACAGTATAAGGGGATAAAGAATATGTACATAAAGATATGAATGAGTGATGGTACAGAGCAGCATAGGCAAGATACAGTAGATGGTATCGAGTACAGTATATGCATGTGAGATGAGTATGTAAACAAAGTGGCATAGTTAAAGTGGCTAGTGATACATGTATTACATAAGGATGCAGTCGATGATATAGAGTACAGTATATACGTATGCATATGAGATGAATAATGTAGGGTAAGTAACATTATATAAGGTAGCATTGTTTAAAGTGGCTAGTGATATATTTACATCATTTCCCATCAATTCCCATTATTAAAGTGGCTGGAGTTGAGTCAGTGTCAGTGTGTAGGCAGCAACCCACTCAATGTTAGTGGTGGCTGTTTAACAGTCTGATGGCCTTGAGATAGAAGCTGTTTTTCAGTCTCTCGGTCCCAGCTTTGATGCACCTGTACTGACCTCGCCTTCTGGATGATAGCGGGGTGAACAGGCAGTGGCTCGGGTGGTAGATGTCCTTGATGATCTTTATGGCCTTCCTGTAACATCGGGTGGTGTAGGTGTCCTGGAGGGCAGGTAGTTTGCCCCCGATGATGCGTTGTGCAGACCTCACTACCCTCTGGAGAGCCTTATGGTTGAGGGCGGAGCAGTTGCCGTACCAGGCGGTGATACAGCCCGCCAGGATGCTCTCGATTGTGCATCTGTAGAAGTTTGTGAGTGCTTTTGGTGACAAGCCGAATTTCTTCAGCCTCCTGAGGTTGAAGAGGCGCTGCTGCGCCTTCTTCACGATGCTGTCTGTATGAGTGGACCAATTCAGTTTGTCTGTGATGTGTATGCCGAGGAACTTAAAACTTGCTACTCTCTCCACTACTGTTCCATCGATGTGGATAGGGGGGGTGTTCCCTCTGCTGTTTCCTGAAGTCCACAATCATCTCCTTAGTTTTGTTGACGTCGAGTGCAAGGTTATTTTCCTGACACCACACTCCGAGGGCCCTCACCTCCTCCCTGTAGGCCGTCTCGTTGTTGTTGGTAATCAAGCCTACCACTGTTGTGTCGTCCGCAAACTTGATGATTGAGTTGGAGGCGTGCGTGGCCACGCAGTCGTGGGTGAACAGGGAGTACAGGAGAGGGCTCAGAACGCACCCTTGTGGGGCCCCAGTGTTGAGGATCAGCGGGGAGGAGATGTTGTTACCTACCCTCACCACCTGGGGGCGGCCCGTCAGGAAGTCCAGTACCCAGTTGCACAGGGCGGGGTCGAGACCCAGGGTCTCGAGCTTGATGACGAGCTTGGAGGGTACTATGGTGTTGAATGCCGAGCTGTAGTCGATGAACAGCATTCTCACATAGGTATTCCTCTTGTCCAGATGGGTTAGGGCAGTGTTCAGTGTGGTTGAGATTGCATCGTCTGTGGACCTATTTGAGCGGTAAGCAAATTGGAGTGGGTCTAGGGAGTCAGGTAGGGTGGAGGTGATATGGTCCTTGACTAGTCTCTCAAAGCACTTCATGATGACGGAAGTGAGTGCTACGGGCGGTAGTTGTTTAGCTCAGTTACCTTAGCTTTCTTGGGAACAGGAACGATGGTGGCCCTCTTGAAGCATGTGGGAACAGCAGACTGGTATAGGGATTGATTGAATATGTCCGTAAACACACCAGCCAGCTGGTCTGCGCATGCTCTGAGGGCGCGGCTGGGGATGCCGTCTGGGCCTGCAGCCTTGCGAGGGTTAACACGTTTAAATGTTTTACTCACCTCGGCTGCAGTGAAGGAGAGACCGCATTTTTCCGTTGCAGGCCGTGTCAGTGGCACTGTATTGTCCTCAAAGCGGGCAAAAAAGTTATTTAGTCTGCCTGGGAGCAAGACATCCTGGTCCGTGACTGGGCTGGATTTCTTCCTGTAGTCCGTGATTGACTGTAGACCCTGCCACATGCCTCTTAATAACAGTTTGATGTGGATCCCAGCCTATTGAATAACAGTTTGATGTGGATCCCAGCCTATTGAATAACAGTTTGATGTGGATCCCAGCCTATTGAATAACAGTTTGATGTGGATCCCAGCCTATTGAGTAACAGTTTGATGTGGATCCCAGCCTATTGAATAACAGTTTGATGTGGATCCCAGCCTATTGAATAACAGTTTGAAGTGGATCCCAGCCTATTGAATAACAGTTTGAAGTGGATCCCAGCCTATTGAATAACAGTTTGAAGTGGATCCCAGCCTATTGAGTAACAGTTTGATGTGGATCCCAGCCTATTGAATAACAGTTTGAAGTGGATCCCAGCCTATTGAGTAACAGTTTGATGTGGATCCCAGCCTATTGAATAACAGTTTGAAGTGGATCCCAGCCTATTGAGTAACAGTTTGATGTGGATCCCAGCCTATTGAATAACAGTTTGATGTGGATCCCAGCCTATTGAATAACAGTTTGAGGTGGATCCCAGCCTATTGAATAACAGTTTGAAGTGGATCCCAGCCTATTGAATAACAGTTTGAAGTGGATCCCAGCCTATTGAATAACAGTTTGAAGTGGATCCCAGCCTATTGAATAACAGTTTGAAGTGGATCCCAGCCTATTGAGTAACAGTTTGAAGTGGATCCCAGCCTATTGAATAACAGTTTGAAGTGGATCCCAGCCTATTGAATAACAGTTTGATGTGGATCCCAGCCTATTGAATAACAGTTTGAGGTGGATCCCAGCCTACGGAGTGACAGTTTTAGGGAGTTCCTCACTTCTAAACTCCTCCCTGGTGTCGTTCTCCATACTGTTTAAAACAAGCTTAATTTACAAGAGGAAAGGGAAAGGGGGACAACTGTAATGTGTCTTCCACATTTAACCCTCTGAATCAGAGAGCTGCGCCACAGGCAACTTTCACAAAGCTGTGAGCGAGGGAGAGAGGGAACCTTCCAGAGGGTGGAGAGGGAGAGAGGGAACCTTCCACCACAACGCCATACAGGGTGGAGAGGGAGAGAGGGAACCTTCCACCACAACGCCATACAGGGTGGAGAGGGAGAGAGGGTGGAGAGGGAGAGAGGGAACCTTCCACCACAACGCCATACAGGGTGGAGAGGGAGAGAGGGTGGAGAGGGAGAGAGGGAACCTTCCACAACAACGCCATACAGGGTGGAGAGGGAGAGAGGGAACCTTCCACCACAACGCCATACAGGGTGGAGAGGGAGAGAGGGAACCTTCCACAACAACACCATACAGGGTGGAGAGGGAGAGAGGGAACCTTCCACAACAACACCATACAGGGTGGAGAGGGAGAGAGGGAACCTTCCACCACAACGCCATACAGGGTGGAGAGGGAGAGAGGGTGGAGAGGGAGAGAGGGAACCTTCCACCACAACGCCATACAGGGTGGAGAGGGAGAGAGGGTGGAGAGGGAGAGGGGAACCTTCCACCACAACGCCATACAGGGTGGAGAGGGAGAGAGGGAACCTTCCACCACAACGCCATACAGGGTGGAGAGGGAGAGAGGGAACCTTCCACCACAACGCCATACAGGGTGGAGAGGGAGAGAGGGAACCTTCCACCACAACGCCATACAGGGTGGAGAGGGAGAGAGGGAACCTTCCACCACAACGCCAAACAGGGTGGAGAGGGAGAGGGGAACCTTCCACCACAACGCCATACAGGGTGGAGAGGGAGAGAGGGAACCTTCCACAACAACGCCATACAGGGTGGAGAGGGAGAGAGGGAACCTTCCACCACAACGCCATACAGGGTGGAGAGGGAGAGAGGGAACCTTCCACCACAACGCCATACAGGGTGGAGAGGGAGAGGGGAACCTTCCACCACAACGCCATACAGGGTGGAGAGGGAGAGAGGGAACCTTCCACCACAACGCCATACAGGGTGGAGAGGGAGAGAGGGAACCTTCCACCACAACGCCATACAGGGTGGAGAGGGAGAGAGGGAACCTTCCACCACAACGCCATACAGGGTGGAGAGGGAGAGAGGGAACCTTCCACAACAACGCCATACAGGGTGGAGAGGGAGAGAGGGAACCTTCCACCACAACGCCATACAGGGTGGAGAGGGAGAGAGGGAACCTTCCACCACAACGCCATACAGGGTGGAGAGGGAGAGAGGGAACCTTCCACAACAACGCCATACAGGGTGGAGAGGGAGAGAGGGAACCTTCCAGAGGGTGGAGAGGGAGAGAGGGAACCTTCCACCACAATGCCATACAGGGTGGAGAGGGAGAGAGGGAACCTTCCACCACAACGCCATACAGGGTGGAGAGGGAGAGAGGGTGGAGAGGGAGAGAGGGTGGAGAGGGAGAGAGGGTGGAGAGGGAGAGGGAACCTTCCACCACAACGCCATACAGGGTGGAGAGGGAGAGAGGGAACCTTCCACCACAACGCCATACAGGGTGGAGAGGGAGAGAGGGAACCTTCCACCACAACGCCATACAGGGTGGAGAGGGAGAGAGGGAACCTTCCACAACAACGCCATACAGGGTGGAGAGGGAGAGAGGGAACCTTCCACCACAACGCCATACAGGGTGGAGAGGGAGAGAGGGAACCTTCCACAACAACGCCATACAGGGTGGAGAGGGAGAGAGGGAACCTTCCACCACAACGCCATACAGGGTGGAGATGGAGAGAGGGAACCTTCCACAACAACGCCATACAGGGTGGAGAGGGAGAGGGAACCTTCCAGAGGGTGGAGAGGGAGAGAGGGAACCTTCCACCACAACGCCATACAGGGTGGAGAGGGAGAGAGGGAACCTTCCACCACAACGCCATACAGGGTGGAGAGGGAGAGAGGGAACCTTCCACCACAACGCCATACAGGGTGGAGAGGGAGAGAGGGGAACCTTCCACCACAACGCCATACAGGGTGGAGAGGGAGAGAGGGAACCTTCCACCACAACGCCATACAGGGTGGAGAGGGAGAGAGGGAACCTTCCACAACAACGCCATACAGGGTGGAGAGGGAGAGAGGGAACCTTCCACCACAACGCCATACAGGGTGGAGAGGGAGAGAGGGTGGAGAGGGAGAGAGGGTGGAGAGGGAGAGAGGGTGGAGAGGGAGAGAGGGAACCTTCCACCACAACGCCATACAGGGTGGAGAGGGAGAGAGGGAACCTTCCACCACAACGCCATACAGGGTGGAGAGGGAGAGAGGGAACCTTCCACCACAACGCCATACAGGGTGGAGAGGGAGAGAGGGAACCTTCCACCACAACGCCATACAGGGTGGAGAGGGAGAGAGGGAACCTTCCACAACAACGCCATACAGGGTGGAGAGGGAGAGAGGGAACCTTCCACCACAACGCCATACAGGGTGGAGAGGGAGAGAGGGAACCTTCCACAACAACGCCATACAGGGTGGAGAGGGAGAGAGGGAACCTTCCACCACAACGCCATACAGGGTGGAGAGGGAGAGAGGGAACCTTCCACAACAACGCCATACAGGGTGGAGAGGGAGAGAGGGAACCTTCCAGAGGGTGGAGAGGGAGAGAGGAACCTTCCACCACAACGCCATACAGGGTGGAGAGGGAGAGAGGGAACCTTCCACCACAACGCCATACAGGGTGGAGAGGGAGAGAGGGAACCTTCCACCACAACGCCATACAGGGTGGAGAGGGAGAGAGGGAACCTTCCACCACAACGCCATACAGGGTGGAGAGGGAGAGAGGGAACCTTCCACAACAACGCCATACAGGGTGGAGAGGGAGAGAGGGAACCTTCCACCACAACGCCATACAGGGTGGAGAGGGAGAGAGGGAACCTTCCACCACAACGCCATACAGGGTGGAGAGGGAGAGAGGGAACCTTCCACCACAACGCCATACAGGGTGGAGAGGGAGAGAGGGAACCTTCCACCACAACGCCATACAGGGTGGAGAGGGAGAGAGGGAACCTTCCACCACAACGCCATACAGGGTGGAGAGGGAGAGAGGGAACCTTCCACCACAACGCCATACAGGGTGGAGAGGGAGAGAGGGAACCTTCCACAACAACGCCATACAGGGTGGAGAGGGAGAGAGGGAACCTTCCACAACAACGCCATACAGGGTGGAGAGGGAGAGAGGTTGGAGAGGGAGAGAAGGAACCTTCCACAACAACGCCATACAGGGTGGAGAGGGAGAGAGGGTGGAGAGGAGAGGGGAACCTTCCACCACAACGCCATACAGGGTGGAGAGGGAGAGAGGGTGGAGAGGGAGAGAGGGAACCTTCCACAACAACGCCATACAGGGTGGAGAGGGAGAGAGGGAACCTTCCACCACAACGCCATACAGGGTGGAGAGGGAGAGAGGGAACCTTCCACAACAACACCATACAGGGTGGAGAGGGAGAGAGGGAACCTTCCACAACAACACTATACAGGGTGGAGAGGGAGAGAGGGAACCTTCCACCACAACGCCATACAGGGTGGAGAGGGAGAGAGGGTGGAGAGGGAGAGAGGGAACCTTCCACCACAACGCCATACAGGGTGGAGAGGGAGAGAGGGTGGAGAGGGAGAGAGGGAACCTTCCACCACAACGCCATACAGGGTGGAGAGGGAGAGAGGGAACCTTCCACCACAACGCCATACAGGGTGGAGAGGGAGAGAGGGAACCTTCCACCACAACGCCATACAGGGTGGAGAGGGAGAGAGGGAACCTTCCACCACAACGCCATACAGGGTGGAGAGGGAGAGAGGGAACCTTCCACCACAACGCCATACAGGGTGGAGAGGGAGAGAGGGAACCTTCCACCACAACGCCATACAGGGTGGAGAGGGAGAGAGGAACCTTCCACAACAACGCCATACAGGGTGGAGAGGGGAGAGAGGGAACCTTCCACCACAACGCCATACAGGGTGGAGAGGGAGAGGGGAACCTTCCACCACAACGCCATACAGGGTGGAGAGGGAGAGAGGGAACCTTCCACCACAACGCCATACAGGGTGGAGAGGGAGAGAGGGAACCTTCCACAACAACGCCATACAGGGTGGAGAGGGAGAGAGGGAACCTTCCACCACAACGCCATACAGGGTGGAGAGGGAGAGAGGGAACCTTCCACCACAACGCCATACAGGGTGGAGAGGGAGAGAGGGAACCTTCCACCACAACGCCATACAGGGTGGAGAGGAGAGAGGGAACCTTCCACCACAACGCCATACAGGGTGGAGAGGGAGAGGGAACCTTCCACCACAACGCCATACAGGGTGGAGGGAGAGGGAACCTTCCACCACAACGGAGAGGGAGAGAGGGAACCTTCCACAACAACGCCATACAGGGTGGAGAGGGAGAGAGGGAACCTTCCACCACAACGCCATACAGGGTGGAGAGGGAGAGAGGGAACCTTCCACAACAACGCCATACAGGGTGGAGAGGGAGAGAGGGAACCTTCCACCACAACGCCATACAGGGTGGAGGGGAGAGAGGGAACCTTCCACAACAACGCCATACAGGGTGGAGAGGGAGAGAGGAACCTTCCAGAGGGTGGAGAGGGAGAGAGGGAACCTTCCACCACAATGCCATACAGGGTGGAGAGGGAGAGAGGGAACCTTCCACCACAACGCCATACAGGGTGGAGAGGGAGAGAGGGTGGAGAGGGAGAGAGGGTGGAGAGGGAGAGAGGGTGGAGAGGGAGAGAGGGAACCTTCCACCACAACGCCATACAGGGTGGAGAGGGAGAGAGGGAACCTTCCACCACAACGCCATACAGGGTGGAGAGGGAGAGAGGGAACCTTCCACCACAACGCCATACAGGGTGGAGAGGGAGAGAGGGAACCTTCCACCACAACGCCATACAGGGTGGAGAGGGAGAGAGGGAACCTTCCACCACAACGCCATACAGGGTGGAGAGGGAGAGAGGGAACCTTCCACCACAACGCCATACAGGGTGGAGAGGGAGAGAGGGAACCTTCCACCACAACGCCATACAGGGTGGAGAGGGAGAGAGGGAACCTTCCACAACAACGCCATACAGGGTGGAGAGGAGAGAGGGAACCTTCCACCACAACGCCATACAGGGTGGAGAGGGAGAGAGGGAACCTTCCACCACAACGCCATACAGGGTGGAGAGGGAGAGAGGGAACCTTCCACCACAACGCCATACAGGGTGGAGAGGGGAGAGGGTGGAGAGGGAGAGAGGGAACCTTCCACAACAACGCCATACAGGGTGGAGAGGGAGAGAGGGTGGAGAGGGAGAGAGGGAACCTTCCACCACAACGCCATACAGGGTGGAGAGGGAGAGAGGGAACCTTCCACCACAACGCCATACAGGGTGGAGAGGGAGAGAGGGAACCTTCCACCACAACGCCATACAGGGTGGAGAGGGAGAGAGGGTGGAGAGGGAGAGAGGGAACCTTCCACCACAACGCCATACAGGGTGGAGAGGGAGAGAGGGTGGAGAGGGAGAGAGGGAACCTTCCACCACAACGCCATACAGGGTGGAGAGGGAGAGGGTGGGAGAGGGAGAGGGAACCTTCCACCACAACGCCATACAGGGTGGAGAGGGAGAGAGGGAACCTTCCACCACAACGCCATACAGGGTGGAGAGGGAGAGAGGGAACCTTCCACCACAACGCCATACAGGGTGGAGAGGGAGAGAGGGAACCTTCCACCACAACGCCATACAGGGTGGAGAGGGAGAGAGGGAACCTTCCACCACAACGCCATACAGGGTGGAGAGGGAGAGAGGGAACCTTCCACCACAACGCCATACAGGGTGGAGAGGGAGAGAGGGAACCTTCCACAACAACGCCATACAGGGTGGAGAGGGAGAGAGGGAACCTTCCACCACAACGCCATACAGGGTGGAGAGGGAGAGAGGGAACCTTCCACCACAACGCCATACAGGGTGGAGAGGGGAGAGAGGGAACCTTCCACCACAACGCCATACAGGGTGGAGAGGGAGAGAGGGAACCTTCCACCACAACGCCATACAGGGTGGAGAGGGAGAGAGGGAACCTTCCACCACAACGCCATACAGGGTGGAGAGGGAGAGAGGGAACCTTCCACCACAACGCCATACAGGGTGGAGAGGGAGAGAGGGAACCTTCCACCACAACGCCATACAGGGTGGAGAGGGAGAGAGGGAACCTTCCACCACAACGCCATACAGGGTGGAGAGGGAGAGAGGGAACCTTCCACCACAACGCCATACAGGGTGGAGAGGGAGAGAGGGAACCTTCCACCACAACGCCATACAGGGTGGAGAGGGAGAGAGGGAACCTTCCACCACAACGCCATACAGGGTGGAGAGGGAGAGAGGGAACCTTCCACCACAACGCCATACAGGGTGGAGAGGGAGAGGGTGGAGGGAACCTTCCACAACAACGCCATACAGGGTGGAGAGGGAGAGAGGGAACCTTCCACCACAACGCCATACAGGGTGGAGAGGGAGAGAGGGAACCTTCCACAACAACGCCATACAGGGTGGAGAGGGAGAGAGGGAACCTTCCAGAGGGTGGAGAGGAGAGAGGGGAACCTTCCACCACAATGCCATACAGGGTGGAGAGGGAGAGAGGGAACCTTCCACCACAACGCCATACAGGGTGGAGAGGGAGAGAGGGTGGAGAGGGAGAGAGGGTGGAGAGGGAGAGAGGGTGGAGAGGGAGAGAGGGAACCTTCCACCACAACGCCATACAGGGTGGAGAGGGAGAGAGGGAACCTTCCACCACAACGCCATACAGGGTGGAGAGGGAGAGAGGGAACCTTCCACCACAACGCCATACAGGGTGGAGAGGGAGAGAGGGAACCTTCCACCACAACGCCATACAGGGTGGAGAGGGAGAGAGGGAACCTTCCACCACAACGCCATACAGGGTGGAGAGGGAGAGAGGGAACCTTCCACCACAACGCCATACAGGGTGGAGAGGGAGAGGGGAACCTTCCACCACAACGCCATACAGGGTGGAGAGGGAGAGAGGGAACCTTCCACAACAACGCCATACAGGGTGGAGAGGGAGAGAGGGAACCTTCCACCACAACGCCATACAGGGTGGAGAGGGAGAGAGGGAACCTTCCACCACAACGCCATACAGGGTGGAGAGGGAGAGAGGGAACCTTCCACAACAACGCCATACAGGGTGGAGAGGGAGAGAGGGAACCTTCCACAACAACGCCATACAGGGTGGAGAGGGAGAGAGGGAACCTTCCACAACAACACCATACAGGGTGGAGAGGGAGAGAGGGAACCTTCCACCACAACGCCATACAGGGTGGAGAGGGAGAGAGGGAACCTTCCACAACAATGCCATACAGGGTGGAGAGGGAGAGAGGGAACCTTCCAGAGGGTGGAGAGGGAGAGAGGGAACCTTCCACCACAACGCCATACAGGGTGGAGAGGGAGAGAGGGAACCTTCCACCACAACGCCATACAGGGTGGAGAGGGAGAGAGGGAACCTTCCACCACAACGCCATACAGGGTGGAGAGGGAGAGAGGGAACCTTCCACCACAACGCCATACAGGGTGGAGAGGGAGAGAGGGAACCTTCCACCACAACGCCATACAGGGTGGAGAGGGAGAGAGGGAACCTTCCACAACAACGCCATACAGGGTGGAGAGGGAGAGAGGAACCTTCCACCACAACGCCATACAGGGTGGAGAGGGAGAGAGGGAACCTTCCACCACAACGCCATACAGGGTGGAGAGGGAGAGAGGGAACCTTCCACCACAACGCCATACAGGGTGGAGAGGGAGAGAGGGAACCTTCCACCACAATGCCATACAGGGTGGAGAGGGAGAGAGGGAACCTTCCACCACAACGCCATACAGGGTGGAGAGGGAGAGAGGGAACCTTCCACCACAACGCCATACAGGGTGGAGAGGGAGAGAGGGAACCTTCCACCACAACGCCATACAGGGTGGAGAGGGAGAGAGGGTGGAGAGGGAGAGAGGGAACCTTCCACAACAACGCCATACAGGGTGGAGAGGGAGAGAGGGTGGAGAGGGAGAGAGGGAACCTTCCACCACAACGCCATACAGGGTGGAGAGGGAGAGAGGGTGGAGAGGGAGAGGGGAACCTTCCACAACAACGCCATACAGGGTGGAGAGGGAGAGAGGGAACCTTCCACCACAACGCCATACAGGGTGGAGAGGGAGAGAGGGAACCTTCCACCACAACGCCATACAGGGTGGAGAGGGAGAGAGGGAACCTTCCACAACAACACCATACAGGGTGGAGAGGGAGAGAGGGAACCTTCCACCACAACGCCATACAGGGTGGAGAGGGAGAGAGGGAACCTTCCACCACAACGCCATACAGGGTGGAGAGGGAGAGAGGGAACCTTCCACCACAACGCCATACAGGGTGGAGAGGGAGAGAGGGAACCTTCCACAACAACACCATACAGGGTGGAGAGGGAGAGAGGGAACCTTCCACCACAACGCCATACAGGGTGGAGAGGGAGAGAGGGAACCTTCCACCACAACGCCATACAGGGTGGAGAGGGAGAGAGGGAACCTTCCACCACAACGCCATACAGGGTGGAGAGGGAGAGAGGGAACCTTCCACAACAACACCATACAGGGTGGAGAGGGAGAGAGGGAACCTTCCACCACAACGCCATACAGGGTGGAGAGGGAGAGAGGGAACCTTCCACCACAACGCCATACAGGGTGGAGAGGGAGAGAGGGAACCTTCCACAACAACAACATACAGGGTGGAGAGGTAGAGAGGGAACCTTCCACAACAACACCATACAGGGTGGAGAGGGAGAGAGGGAACCTTCCACAACAACACCATACAGGGTGGAGAGGGAGAGAGGGAACCTTCCACAACAACACCATACAGGGTGGAGAGGGAGAGAGGGAACCTTCCACAACAACACCATACAGGGTGGAGAGGGAGAGAGGGAACCTTCCAGAGGGTGGAGAGGGAGAGAGGGTGGAGAGGGAGAGAGGGAACCTTCCACAACAACGCCATACAGGGTGGAGAGGGAGAGAGGGAACCTTCCACAACAACGCCATACAGGGTGGAGAGGGAGAGAGGGTGGAGAGGGAGAGAGGGTGGAGAGGGAGAGAGGGTGGAGAGGGAGAGAGGGAACCTTCCACCACAACGCCATACAGGGTGGAGAGGGAGAGAGGGAACCTTCCACCACAACGCCATACAGGGTGGAGAGGGAGAGAGG
Source organism: Oncorhynchus masou masou (assembly GCF_036934945.1). NCBI lineage: Eukaryota > Metazoa > Chordata > Actinopteri > Salmoniformes > Salmonidae > Oncorhynchus > Oncorhynchus masou. Next base: position 10,770,872 of record NC_088234.1, read on the forward strand.
GTGGAGAGGGAGAGAGGGTGGAGAGGGAGAGAGGGTGGAGAGGGAGAGAGGGAACCTTCCACAACAACGCCATACAGGGTGGAGAGGGAGACAGGGAACCTTCCACAACAACGCCATACAGGGTGGAGAGGGAGAGAGGGAACCTTCCAGAACAACGCCATACAGGGTGGAGAGGGAGAGAGGGTGGAGAGGGAGAGAGGGTGGAGAGGGAGAGAGGGAACCTTCCACAACAACGCCATACAGGGTGGAGAGGGAGAGAGGGAACCTTCCACCACAACGCCATACAGGGTGGAGAGGGAGAGAGGGAACCTTCCACAACAACACCATACAGGGTGGAGAGGGAGAGAGGGAACCTTCCACAACAACACCATACAGGGTGGAGAGGGAGAGAGGAACCTTCCACCACAACGCCATACAGGGTGGAGAGGGAGAGAGGGTGGAGAGGGAGAGAGGGAACCTTCCACCACAACGCCATACAGGGTGGAGAGGGAGAGAGGGTGGAGAGGGAGAGAGGGAACCTTCCACCACAACGCCATACAGGGTGGAGAGGGAGAGAGGGAACCTTCCACCACAACGCCATACAGGGTGGAGAGGGAGAGAGGGAACCTTCCACCACAACGCCATACAGGGTGGAGAGGGAGAGAGGGAACCTTCCACCACAACGCCATACAGGGTGGAGAGGGAGAGAGGGAACCTTCCACCACAACGCCATACAGGGTGGAGAGAGAGAGGGAACCTTCCACCACAACGCCATACAGGGTGGAGAGGGAGAGAGGGAACCTTCCACAACAACGCCATACAGGGTGGAGAGGGAGAGAGGGAACCTTCCACCACAACGCCATACAGGGTGGAGAGGGAGAGAGGGAACCTTCCACCACAACGCCATACAGGGTGGAGAGGGAGAGAGGGAACCTTCCACCACAACGCCATACAGGGTGGAGAGGGAGAGAGGAACCTTCCACAACAACGCCATACAGGGTGGAGAGGGAGAGAGGGAACCTTCCACCACAACGCCATACAGGGTGGAGAGGGAGAGGGGAACCTTCCACCACAACGCCATACAGGGTGGAGAGGGAGAGAGGGAACCTTCCACCACAACGCCATACAGGGTGGAGAGGGAGAGGGAACCTTCCACCACAACGCCATACAGGGTGGAGAGGGAGAGAGGGAACCTTCCACCACAACGCCATACAGGGTGGAGAGGGAGAGAGGGAACCTTCCACCACAACGCCATACAGGGTGGAGAGGGAGAGAGGGAACCTTCCACAACAACGCCATACAGGGTGGAGAGGGAGAGAGGGAACCTTCCACCACAACGCCATACAGGGTGGAGAGGGAGAGAGGGAACCTTCCACAACAACGCCATACAGGGTGGAGAGGGAGAGAGGGAACCTTCCAGAGGGTGGAGAGGGAGAGAGGGAACCTTCCACCACAATGCCATACAGGGTGGAGAGGGAGAGAGGGAACCTTCCACCACAACGCCATACAGGGTGGAGAGGGAGATAGGGTGGAGAGGGAGAGAGGGTGGAGAGGGAGAGAGGGTGGAGAGGGAGAGAGGGAACCTTCCACCACAACGCCATACAGGGTGGAGAGGGAGAGAGGGAACCTTCCACCACAACGCCATACAGGGTGGAGAGGAGAGAGGGAACCTTCCACCACAACGCCATACAGGGAGAAGAGGGAGAGAGGGAACCTTCCACCACAACGCCATACAGGGTGGAGAGGGAGAGAGGGAACCTTCCACAACAACGCCATACAGGGTGGAGAGGGAGAGAGGGAACCTTCCACCACAACGCCATACAGGGTGGAGAGGGAGAGAGGGAACCTTCCACAACAACGCCATACAGGGTGGAGAGGGAGAGAGGGAACCTTCCACCACAACGCCATACAGGGTGGAGAGGGAGAGAGGGAACCTTCCACAACAACGCCATACAGGGTGGAGAGGGAGAGAGGGAACCTTCCAGAGGGTGGAGAGGGAGAGGGGAACCTTCCACCACAACGCCATACAGGGTGGAGAGGGAGAGAGGGAACCTTCCACCACAACGCCATACAGGGTGGAGAGGGAGAGAGGGAACCTTCCACCACAACGCCATACAGGGTGGAGAGGGAGAGAGGGAACCTTCCACCACAACGCCATACAGGGTGGAGAGGGAGAGAGGGAACCTTCCACCACAACGCCATACAGGGTGGAGAGGGAGAGGGGAACCTTCCACAACAACACCATACAGGGTGGAGAGGGAGAGAGGGAACCTTCCACAACAACACCATACAGGGTGGAGAGGGAGAGAGGGAACCTTCCACCACAACGCCATACAGGGTGGAGAGGGAGAGAGGGTGGAGAGGGAGAGAGGGAACCTTCCACCACAACGCCATACAGGGTGGAGAGGGAGAGAGGGTGGAGAGGGAGAGAGGGAACCTTCCACCACAACGCCATACAGGGTGGAGAGGGAGAGAGGGAACCTTCCACCACAACGCCATACAGGGTGGAGAGGGAGAGAGGGAACCTTCCACCACAAATCCATACAGGGTGGAGAGGGAGAGGGAACCTTCCACCACAACGCCATACAGGGTGGAGAGGGAGAGAGGGAACCTTCCACCACAACGCCATACAGGGTGGAGAGGGAGAGAGGGAACCTTCCACCACAACGCCATACAGGGTGGAGAGGGAGAGAGGGAACCTTCCACAACAACGCCATACAGGGTGGAGAGGGAGAGAGGGAACCTTCCACCACAACGCCATACAGGGTGGAGAGGGAGAGAGGGAACCTTCCACCACAACGCCATACAGGGTGGAGAGGGAGAGAGGGAACCTTCCACCACAACGCCATACAGGGTGGAGAGGGAGAGAGGGAACCTTCCACAACAACGCCATACAGGGTGGAGAGGGAGAGAGGGAACCTTCCACCACAACGCCATACAGGGTGGAGAGGGAGAGAGGAACCTTCCACCACAACGCCATACAGGGTGGAGAGGGAGAGAGGGAACCTTCCACCACAACGCCATACAGGGTGGAGAGGGAGAGAGGGAACCTTCCACCACAACGCCATACAGGGTGGAGAGGGAGAGAGGGAACCTTCCACCACAACGCCATACAGGGTGGAGAGGGAGAGAGGAACCTTCCACCACAACGCCATACAGGGTGGAGAGGGAGAGAGGGAACCTTCCACAACAACGCCATACAGGGTGGAGAGGGAGAGAGGGAACCTTCCACCACAACGCCATACAGGGTGGAGAGGGAGAGAGGGAACCTTCCACAACAACGCCATACAGGGTGGAGAGGGAGAGGGGAACCTTCCACCACAACGCCATACAGGGTGGAGAGGGAGAGAGGGAACCTTCCACAACAACGCCATACAGGGTGGAGAGGGAGAGAGGGAACCTTCCAGAGGGTGGAGAGGGAGAGAGGGAACCTTCCACCACAATGCCATACAGGGTGGAGAGGGAGAGAGGGAACCTTCCACCACAACGCCATACAGGATGGAGAGGGAGAGAGGGTGGAGAGGGAGAGAGGGTGGAGAGGGAGAAAGGGTGGAGAGGGAGAGAGGGAACCTTCCACCACAACGCCATACAGGGTGGAGAGGGAGAGAGGGAACCTTCCACCACAACGCCATACAGGGTGGAGAGGGAGAGAGGGAACCTTCCACCACAACGCCATACAGGGTGGAGAGGGAGAGAGGGAACCTTCCACCACAACGCCATACAGGGTGGAGAGGGAGAGAGGGAACCTTCCACAACAACGCCATACAGGGTGGAGAGGGAGAGAGGGAACCTTCCACCACAACGCCATACAGGGTGGAGAGGGAGAGAGGGAACCTTCCACAACAACGCCATACAGGGTGGAGAGGGAGAGAGGGAACCTTCCACCACAACGCCATACAGGGTGGAGAGGGATAGAGGGAACCTTCCACAACAACGCCATACAGGGTGGAGAGGGAGAGGGAACCTTCCAGAGGGTGGAGAGGGAGAGAGGGAACCTTCCACCACAACGCCATACAGGGTGGAGAGGGAGAGAGGGAACCTTCCACCACAACGCCATACAGGGTGGAGAGGGAGAGAGGGAACCTTCCACCACAACGCCATACAGGGTGGAGAGGGAGAGAGGGAACCTTCCACCACAACGCCATACAGGGTGGAGAGGGAGAGAGGGAACCTTCCACCACAACGCCATACAGGGTGGAGAGGGAGAGAGGAACCTTCCACAACAACGCCATACAGGGTGGAGAGGGAGAGAGGGAACCTTCCACCACAACGCCATACAGGGTGGAGAGGGAGAGAGGGAACCTTCCACCACAACGCCATACAGGGTGGAGAGGGAGAGAGGGAACCTTCCACAACAACGCCATACAGGGTGGAGAGGGAGAGAGGGAACCTTCCACAACAACGCCATACAGGGTGGAGAGGGAGAGAGGGAACCTTCCACAACAACACCATACAGGGTGGAGAGGGAGAGAGGGAACCTTCCACCACAACGGCATACAGGGTGGAGAGGGAGAGAGGAACCTTCCACAACAATGCCATACAGGGTGGAGAGGAGAGAGGGAACCTTCCAGAGGGTGGAGAGGGAGAGAGGGAACCTTCCACCACAACGCCATACAGGGTGGAGAGGGACAGAGGGAACCTTCCACCACAACGCCATACAGGGTGGAGAGGGAGAGAGGGAACCTTCCACCACAACGCCATACAGGGTGGAGAGGGAGAGAGGGAACCTTCCACCACAACGCCATACAGGGTGGAGAGGGAGAGAGGGAACCTTCCACCAAAACGCCATACAGGGTGGAGAGGGAGAGAGGGAACCTTCCACAACAACGCCATACAGGGTGGAGAGGGAGAGAGGGAACCTTCCACCACAACGCCATACAGGGTGGAGAGGGAGAGAGGGAACCTTCCACCACAACGCCATACAGGGTGGAGAGGAGAGAGGGAACCTTCCACCACAATGCCATACAGGGTGGAGAGGAGAGAGGGAACCTTCCACCACAACGCCATACAGGGTGGAGAGGGAGAGAGGGAACCTTCCACCACAACGCCATACAGGGTGGAGAGGGAGAGAGGGAACCTTCCACCACAACGCCATACAGGGTGGAGAGGGAGAGAGGGAACCTTCCACCACAACGCCATACAGGGTGGAGAGGGAGAGAGGAACCTTCCACAACAACACCATACAGGGTGGAGAGGGAGAGAGGGAACCTTCCACAACAACACCATACAGGGTGGAGAGGAGAGAGGGAACCTTCCACAACAACACCATACAGGGTGGAGAGGGAGAGAGGGAACCTTCCAGAGGGTGGAGAGGGAGAGAGGGTGGAGAGGGAGAGAGGGAACCTTCCACAACAACGCCATACAGGGTGGAGAGGGAGAGAGGGAACCTTCCACAACAACGCCATACAGGGTGGAGAGGGAGAGAGGGTGGAGAGGGAGAGAGGGTGGAGAGGGAGAGAGGGTGGAGAGGGAGAGAGGGAACCTTCCACCACAACGCCATACAGGGTGGAGAGGGAGAGAGGGAACCTTCCACCACAACGCCATACAGGGTGGAGAGGGAGAGAGGGTGGAGAGGGAGAGAGGGTGGAGAGGGAGAGAGGGTGGAGAGGGAGAGAGGGAACCTTCCACAACAACGCCATACAGGGTGGAGAGGGAGACAGGGAACCTTCCACAACAACGCCATACAGGGTGGAGAGGGAGAGAGGGAACCTTCCAGAACAACGCCATACAGGGTGGAGAGGGAGAGAGGGTGGAGAGGGAGAGAGGGTGGAGAGGGAGAGAGGGTGGAGAGGGAGAGAGGGAACCTTCCACCACAACGCCATACAGGGTGGAGAGGGAGAGAGGGAACCTTCCACCACAATGCCATACAGGGTGGAGAGGGAGAGAGGGAACCTTCCACAACAACGCCATACAGGGTGGAGAGGGAGAGAGGGTGGAGAGGGAGAGAGGGTGGAGAGGGAGAGAGGGTGGGAGGGAGAGAGTGAACCTTCCACCACAACGCCATACAGGGTGGAGAGGGAGAGAGGGAACCTTCCACCACAACGCCATACAGGGTGGAGAGGGAGAGAGGGTGGAGAGGGAGAGAGGGTGGAGAGGGAGAGAGGGTGGAGAGGGAGAGAGGGAACCTTCCACCACAACGCCATACAGGGTGGAGAGGGAGAGAGGGTGGAGAGGGAGAGAGGGAACCTTCCACAACAACGCCATACAGGGTGGAGAGGGAGAGAGGGTGGAGAGGGAGAGAGGGTGGAGAGGGAGAGAGGGAACCTTCCACCACAACGCCATACAGGGTGGAGAGGGAGAGAGGGAACCTTCCACCACAACGCCATACAGGGTGGAGAGGGAGAGAGGGTGGAGAGGGAGAGAGGGTGGAGAGGGAACCTTCCACCACAACGCCATACAGGGTGGAGAGGGAGAGAGGGAACCTTCCACCACAACGCCATACAGGGTGGAGAGGGAGAGAGGGTGGAGAGGGAGAGAGGGAACCTTCCACAACAACGCCATACAGGGTGGAGAGGGAGAGAGGGAACCTTCCACAACAACGCCATACAGGGTGGAGAGGGAGAGAGGGTGGAGAGGGAGAGAGGATGGAGAGGGAGAGAGGGAACCTTCCACAACAACGCCATTCAGGGTGGAGAGGGAGAGAGGGTGGAGAGGGAGAGAGGGAACCTTCCACAACAACGCCATACAGGGTGGAGAGGGAGAGAGGGTGGAGAGGGAGAGGGAACCTTCCACAACAACGCCATACAGGGTGGAGAGGGAGAGAGGGAACCTTCCACAACAACGCCATACAGGGTGGAGAGGGAGAGAGGGTGGAGAGGGAGAGAGGGAACCTTCCACAACAACGCCATACAGGGTGGAGAGGGAGAGAGGGTGGAGAGGGAGAGAGGGAACCTTCCACAACAACACCATACAGGGTGGAGAGGGAGAGAGGGTGGAGAGGGAGAGAGGGAACCTTCCACAACAACGCCATACAGGGTGGAGAGGGAGAGAGGGTGGAGAGGGAGAGAGGGAACCTTCCACAACAACGCCATACAGGGTGGAGAGGGAGAGAGGGTGGAGAGGGAGAGAGGGAACCTTCCACAACAACGCCATACAGGGTGGAGAGGGAGAGAGGGAACCTTCCACCACAATGCCATACAGGGTGGAGAGGGAGAGAGGGAACCTTCCACAACAACGCCATACAGGGTGGAGAGGGAGAGAGGGTGGAGAGGGAGAGAGGGAACCTTCCACAACAACGCCATCACCTACAGAGAGATTATCCTGGAGAGGAGTCCCTTAAACAAGCTGGTCCTGGGGCTCTGTTCACAAACACACCCCACAGAGCCCCAGGACAGCAGCACAATTAGACCCAATCAAAACATGAGATAACAAAAAGATAATTACTTGACACATTGGAAAGATTTAACAAAAAAACTGAGAAAACTAGAATACAATTTGGCCCTAAAACAGAGAGAACACAGCGGCAGAATACCTACCTGTGACTGACCCAAACTTAAGGAAAGCTTTGACTATGTACAGACTCAGCGAGCATAGCCTTGCTATTGAGAAAGGCCGCCGTAGGCAGACATGGCTCTCAAGAGAAGACAGGCTGTGTGCTCACTGCCCACAAAATGAGGTGGAAACTGAGCTGCACTTCCTAACCTCCTGCCCAATGTATGACCATATTAGAGACATATATTTCCCTCAGATTACACAGATCCACAAAGAATTTGAAAACAACCCCAATTTTGATAAACTCCCATATCTACTGGGTGAAATACCACAGTGTGTATCACAGCAGCAAGATTTGTTCCTCTTTTGGCAATGTAAACATGTTTCCCATGCCAATAAAGCACATACATTGAATTGAGAGAGAGAGAGAGAGAGAGAGAGAGAGACTTTGACTTTTAGTCTTTCTTTATTGAAATATTCTCAATTCATTTAAAAATCACCCCCCACTCCTAAAATAAAAAAATAAAAATAGATCCTGTACTGCATACATGTACCATACTCATCTTTCCATCTACCACATGATACAAATCACCATACACAAAAACCCTCTCCTGCAACCGTATATCCAAAACATCTTCCCCAGCAATACAGACAGCCCCCCCAACACACCATATCTCCTCAAACATCTCCACACATTTGATAATTTTATAGAACTCAAACTCAACCCTAAGGCGCGCAGAGACCATCCCATTAAACAGTAGTAAAGGGTCTGTTATCCCCCCACCTTTGACCCTGTTCCTCCTTGTTAGCCAAATAGCTAACTTTGCCTGAGCAAACAGAAAATTCAACAAAACACATTTTTCTTTCTCCTTACTCGAATACCTGTATCCCATTATAAATATCCCAACAGCAAAAACCACCCCCAACCTGTCACACAGACATTCCAACAGAGACATTAATGGCATTAACCTGGTGCACACAGAAAACACATGAATTACAGTTTCTTTCATTTGACAGAAAGGACACCCCTGCCCAATTCCCAGATCAAGCCGTGCCAACCAGCTGTTAGTGGCCAGGGCTCCATGAAGAACCCTCCACTGGAGGTCCCCTGACCTCTTTGGTACTGGGGGTTTGTAGAGCGCCCTCCATCTAAAACCCACCATACTCTCCGCCCCACATACCCCCTGCCACTGATGTGCCTTCACTCCTGTTAGGCTCCTAATGTTCCTAACCTTAACGCAGAGGTTGTAGAGGGCTTTACCTCCGACCCCCTCAAACTCCCCCAGGCTCGGAGTGTTAAAATCGAACAAGTCCTCCAGACCCCCTTGCCAGTCTCCAGTCTCTGCCGTCACCTGCAGTGGCGGGAACATTGGTGGCCCCTCTCCCTTTGGCCTCTCAAACACCCCCCTTACCGGCTCAGACAGTGCCTCCTGGACATCCTCCAGGAATCTCTCCAGCAGCCTAAGAGACGTTATTCCTGTTTGTTGCGTCAAGATCTCCGGGGTTTTCCACCCCTCCTCTCCCAGCAGTCTCAGGTCACCCAGCCTTTGTAAACCCCCTGCCATCAGTTGCCTCTGCAGGGTGGCCGACTGAACCGATCTCAAAGGGATGGCTGGGTTGTGGAAGATAGGCTCTTCCCACACCCACTGCCCAGGCTCCACACCCCCTTCTCGTGTGGGCCTTAGCAGCTGCCAGGCCCTCAGCACCGCAGAGTAAAACTCTGAGAGACCTGCTGTACTCAGCCTCTCCAGCTTCATGAGGAACAGCTGCCGGTCCAACCCTAATCCACCAGCTCTCCTCAGCAGCGCGCATGCTGGTTCCCTCCAGCCAACATCAGTGTGGTACAGCAGTCTCTGCACCGCCTTTAGTCGGAAAGCAGCCATCCTGCTCTCCAGTTCCACCAGGCCTTGTCCTCCTTCGTGGACGGTCATGTACAAAACTGCTGCCTTCAGCCAGTGATGTCCCGACCAAAAGAAGTCCACCAGCTTGCGTTGCAGGTCTGCAAGCAAACCGGCGGGGGTTGAGGACAGCCAGTTTATGCCACAAGGAAGATGCCACCAGGTTGTTGATTATCAGCACCCTCCCTCTATATGACACTTGGGACAGGAGCCACCTCCACCTGGCCAGTCTTGACACCACTGCCTGTGACAGCCCCTCCCAGTTCTTGCTGACCCACCTCTCCGAGCCCAGGTACACCCCCAACACTTTAAGCCCTTCACAACCCCACTGCAAACCCCCTGGAAGCAGAGGAGGAGCCCTATCCCCCCATGCCCCACATAACAGAGCTTTGCTCTTTCCCCAGTTTACCTTAGCTGATGAAGCTCCCTCGTACACCTTCAGACTGGTCTCTAGTTCCTGCATATCTTGCCCATCCCTGACCATCACAGAAACATCATCTGCATAAGCTGAGACTGCTATTCCTGTCACCACATCCATGCCTGTCCAGCACACTCCCCGCAGTCTCCTGCGTAGCAGTCCTAAAAAAGGCTCAATGGCTAGTGTGTACAGCTGCCCAGATAGAGGGCATCCTTGTCTAATGCCCCGTCTCACCCAGACTGGCCTACTGAGCCCCCCTCCCACCTTAACCATACATGACGCCCCAGCATACAACAGCTTCACACAGGGCACAAAACTCTTCCCAAACCCAAACACAGACATCACATTAAACAGATACTCATGATCCACTCTATCAAAAGCCTTCTCTTGATCTAAAGAGACCAGTCCAAAGTTCACATTAGAACCTCTCGACAAGTCCAACATGTCCCTAATCAAGAACAAGTTGTCCGTGATTGAGTGTCCCAGTACACAATATGTCTGGTCCTTGTGTATTATAGAGTCCAGATGGGACTTCAGTCTGTTAGAGAGGACCTTGGCAAAAATCTTGTAGTCCGCACAGAGTAATGCCACAGGCCTCCAGTTCTTAAGTTCACACAAGTCCCCTTTTTTGGGCAGGAGAGTCAGAGCCGCCCGACGGCAGCTCATCGGCAACTCTCCTACCTCGACGCATTCTCGCAACACGCAAAGGAAATCCTGTCCAATTGTTCCCCAGAATTTTTTGTAAAATTCCACTGGAAGTCCATCGACCCCGGGTGCACGACCGGGGGACATCTGAGTTACTGCCTCTGCCAGTTCATGTGACAACAGAGGAATGTCCATTTCATCCCTCTGTGCCCGAGAGAGCTTAGGGAGTCCTGCGAACAAGACCTGAGCACACATGGGATCACACATTTCTGCCCTATACAATTCAGTATAAAACTCCACAGTCCGCTCCCGCATCTCCCCCACCACAGAGGTCACTCGCCCATCAGACAGCCGTAGACAATGCATACCCTTGGCTTCACTGCTCTGTCTTTCCAAACCAAAGAAGAAGGAGCGGTGAGCATCCATCTCCTTGAGCATGGAGAACCTAGCTCTTACAAGTGCTCCTTTTGCTTTAACCTGGAAAAAACTGCCCAGGTCCCTACGTAATTCGGCTAAGTTAGCCTGGAGGCCTACATTGCCTTGCCCCACCATCTCTACCTCCATCTCACTAATACACCGCTCTAGTTCCCCCAATACTCTCCTAGCCTCTGAGGATGAGAGAGCTGTGTGCTGTTGACAGAAAAGCCGAATTTGCACTTTCCCCACATCCCACCATTGACTCAGAGACTCATACTCCTCTCTTCGCTGCCCCCATCTTTCCCAAAAAGTCTGGAAACCTGAGCAAAAAGTGGCATCTTGTAAGAGCTTTACATTGAACTTCCAATAAGATGCCTGCCGGGGCCCTGGTGAAATAGACAGCCGAGCCATGGTTATGTGGTGATCCGAAAACCCCACTGGGAGAATCACCTCCGATCACCAGCGTCTCCTCAGGCGCTACTTGTGAGAGTTCCTGTCTAAGACTCCCAAATAGAACCCTTCTTTCTCTCCCTGTGTTAGGCGCATACACATTTATAAAGTCAAAACACGTTGTTAATTTCTGCTTTAACAACAAGCAACCTACCCCTACACACCTCCTTTGAGGAGCAAATTTTTACAGCCAGACCCGGTGCAAAAAGGACTGCCACACCTGCACTAAGATTTGTCCCATGGCTCAACACACTTGCCCCTTTCCACCAGAGCCCCCAATCAACTTCATTCACTACATCACTATGCGTCTCCTGCAGAAACAACACCTGTACTTTTTTTTGTTTTACATATTCACCCAACACACTCCTCTTTCCCGCATCTCTGGCGCCATTTATATTGAGCGAGCCTACCCGAAGAGTCTCCATAAGAATTGGGAGAAAAGCAAGCAGAGAAATAGACCAATAGCAAAGCTCAAAAAGCCCCAGTGTCAGTAAGAAATTAAACATTTAAACAGTGTCTGAAGGTAAACCTTTACGCACTGTTGTGACCCACTTCCTCAACCTAAACCGTTTCCTGGGTGAGAGGACACCATGCCCCTCATTTCTCATAGCATGTTGTACTGATCTTATAAACTTTCTAGGATCAGGAAAAAAAGCCTCAAGATTAACTTTTTTCCCCTTTGTCTCATTCAGGAACCTTGTCAGTTCTCTCAACGTGTACTTAGACCCCTCTGGTTGACTAGCTGTCAGCTCCGGGCCAATTGAAGAGGAGTCTGAAAAAAATAACTCCTCATCCTCTTCCTCAGACTCACTTTCCTCCTCTTCTCTATCTCCCACCCTGACCACCTGCCCTTTCTCTCTGGTTAGGGCCTCACCCACAGCAACAGGCAACATTTCCATGGTGCCTTTGTTCACACCCTTTTTCCTTTTCCTCTTGACACCCTCCTCCTCCCCCCCTAATCTCTTACACTTCCCCACTATACTCTCCTCATCCACTAGAATAACCTGACTAGACGCAGTATCATCTGCACCACCCTCCATAGCATGACTAGGGCCAGCCTCAGCTACACCACCCTCCATAGCATGACTCGGCCCAGCATCATCTGCACCACTCTCCATAGCATGACTAGGGCCAGCCTCAGCTACACCACTCTCCATAGCATGACTAGGGCCAACCTCAGCTATACCACTCTCCATAGCATGACTAGGGCCAGCCTCATCTACACCACCCTCCATAGCATGACTAGGGCCAGCCTCAGCTACACCACTCTCCATAGCATGACTAGGGCCAACCTCAGCTATACCACCCTCCATAGCATGACTAGGCCCAGCATCATCTGCACCACCCTCCATAGCATGTCTAGGCCCAGCCTCTGCTTCTCCACCATCTCTAGCCTGACTAGGGCCAGCCTCTGCTTCTCCACCATCTCTAGCCTGACTAGGGCCAGCCTCTGCTTCTCCACCATCTCTAGCCTGACTAGACCCAGCCTCTGCTTCTCCACCATCTCTAGCCTGACTAGGGCCAGCCTCTGCTTCTCCACCATCTCTAGCCTGACTAGACCCAGCCTCTGCTTCTCCACCATCTCTAGCCTGACTAGGGCCAGCCTCTGCTTCTCCACCATCTCTAGCCTGACTAGACCCAGCCTCTGCTTCTCCACCATCTCTAGCCTGACTAGGGCCAGCCTCTGCTTCTCCACCATCTCTAGCCTGACTAGACCCAGCCTCTGCTTCTCCACCATCTCTAGCCTGACTAGACCCAGCCTCTGCTTCTCCACCATCTCTAGCCTGACTAGACCCAGCCTCTGCTTCTCCACCATCTCTAGCCTGACTTGGGCCAGCCTCTGCTTCTCCACCATCTCTAGCCTGACTAGGGCCAGCCTCAGCTACACCACCCTCCATAGCATGTCTAAGCCCAGCCTCTGCTTCTCCACCATCTCTAGCCTGACTAGGGCCAGCCTCTGCTTCTCCACCATCTCTAGCCTGACTAGACCCAGCCTCTGCTTCTCCACCATCTCTAGCCTGACTAGGGCCAGCCTCTGCTTCTCCACCATCTCTAGCCTGACTAGGGCCAGCCTCAGCTACACCACCATCTCTAGACTGACTAGGCCCAGCCTCTGCTGTCTGCATCTCCTTACCCCCTGCATTTTGACCTCGATTTCCCCCACTTGCGCTTGTACCCTCACCTTTTCTATGGCCTTTATGTGGGCACGCAAAGCTCTTGTGCCCCAAATCCCCACATTCAAAACACCGTAGACTATCTGTGCTGGCAAAACCTGCATAGAGCCCCTCCCCATGCCTCACTTTAAAATGCACATTTAGCTGTTGCTCATTATTGTTCAGAAACATAAACACTTGCCTCCTGAACGAAACAACGTGCTTAACGGCATCTGCATGAAAACCTGCTGACAGTACACGGAAACCGCTAGCAAACTTACCAAAACGACTCAACTCTTTCCTAATTTGATCATCAGTAATAAACGGAGGCAAATTTGCCACTACAACTCTTGTTGAAGGGGTAGAGAGAGGTGAAATTGACACCAACACATCCCTTACAAATATTCCGCTAGTAATTAGCCTACCGACCAAATTAGCCCTTTTCATGAACACAACCACAGCTTTGTTCATTCTAGAAGCAGAATGTATAAACTCAGCTCCTACCTGTTCACCGACCGCGAGCAGAACCTCCTCCACCTTAACTCCGTTCTCAGGAACACACCTGAATCCATGCTGTATTGACAGCGTCTCCTCCGCGCTAGGCTGAGAAGCCATTGCGCACACTACACCTTCCAACCCCCAGGAAAGTTACTCTGTCCTCTTCCACCCTAACTTTGAAAAGAAAAACTTTGGATACCGCTAAAAACAAATATTGCATTCACCCTCCACCATAGAAAATAACATGTAAAGAAAAGAATCAAGAAAGTTAGTTAGGATAGAGCTTCCCACACCAAACACTCAAACTCCAAAAACACCCAGCATGGAGAGAGAGAGAGAGAGAGAGAGAGAGAGAGAGAGAGAGAGAGAGAGAGAGAGAGAGAGAGAGAGAGAGAAGCTGCTGCTGTACCAGGCGGTGATACAGCCCGACAGGATGCTCTCGATTGTGCATCCGTAAAAGTTTGTTTTTGGTGACAAGCTGAATTTCTTCAGCCTCCTGAGGATGAAGAGGCGCTGCTGCGCCTTCTTCACGATGCTGTCTGTGTGGGTGGACCATTTCAGTTTGTCTGTGATGTGTATGCCGAGGAACTTAAAACTCTCCACCTTCTCCACTACTGTCCCGTCGATGTGGATAGGGCGGTGCTCCCTCTGCTGTTTCCTGAAGTCCACGATCATCTCCTTTGTTTTGTTGACGTTGAGTGTGAGGTTATTGTCCTGACACCACACTCCGAGGGCCCTCACCTCCTCCCTGTAGGCCGTCTCGTCGTTGTTGGCAATCAAGCCTACCACTGTAGTGTCATCTGCAAACTTGATGATTGAGTTGGAGGCGTGCATGAACACATAGTCGTGGGTGAACAGGGAGTACAGGAGAGGGCTGAGAACGCACCCTTGTGGGGCCCCAGTGTTGAGGATCTGCGGGGTGGAGATGTTGTTACCTACCCTCACCGAGTGGAGGCGGCCCGTCAAGAAGTCCAGGACGCAGTTGCACAGGGTGGGGTCGAGACCCAGGGTCCTGAGCTTAATGACAAGTTTTGAGGGTATTATGGTGTTAAATGCTGTAGTTGATGAACAGCATTCTGACAGAGCTTGAGAGGATCTGCAGAGAAGAATGGGAGAAACTCCCCAAAAACAGGTGTGCCAAACTTGTAGCGTCATACCCAAGAAGACTAGAAGGCTGTAATTGCTGCCAAAGGTGCTTCAATACAGTACTGAGTAAACGGTCTGAATACTTGTGTAAATGTGATATTTCAGTTTAGTTTTTTTAAACCTGTATTTGTGATGTCACTATGGGGTATTGTGATGTCACTATGGGGTATTGTGATGTCACTATGGGGTATTGTGATGTCACTATGGGGTATTGTGTGTCGCTTGATGACCGTAAAAACAATTTAATACATTTTATAATAATAATACATTTTATAATACATAATATAATAATGTCACAAAATGTGGAAAAAGTAGAGGGGTCTGAATACTTTAGTTTTTTATATTTAGCATGTAGGTGTTCAGGAAAGGGAAAGTCATTTTTTAAAATTTTTATTTTATTTTTAAATTTAACCTTTGTTTAACTAGGCATGTCAGTTCAGAACAAATTCTTATTTACAATGACCAATGGGACTCAAATCACGGCCTGTTGTGATACAGCCTGGAATCGAACCAGGGTCTGTCGTGACACCTCTAACACTCGGGAACCCCATTTGACTGTTTACTGTACTGCATGCTACCAGGTCGTTGTAGAGTGTTTTCAGTGTTCTGGACTGTATTTAACGATTTACTTCAGGCCTCTAGTCTGCTGAACCAAGGGAGTTGTTTGCTCGCACACACACACACAAATGCCGACGCACGCACTACAACACACACACACACACACACACACACACACACACACACACACACACACACACACACACACACACACACACACACACACACACACACACACACACACACACACACACACACACTCACACAGGGGAGTTATTTGCTGTACTCTGTTTGAGCTCATTTAAACATGGTTAATGAGTTCCTAGTCACCCCTCTCATGTTGCTCTGCAGCTATAAAAAAATAACTATCCCTCCCCCTCTCACCCCCGTCTCTCTCTCTCACCCCCGTCTCTCTCTCTCTCTCTCTCTCTCTCTCTCTCTCTTCCTCTCTCTCTCTTCCTCTCGTTTTGTCAGCTTGCTGTTATCAGAGTCCATTGCAGATAGAAACTCCTTTGCTTCAGCTGTCCTGTTGTGAGACTCCATGGGGAGGAATGACATCTTCTATGTGTGTGTGTGTGTGTGTGTGTGTCTGTGTGTGTGTGTGTCTGTGTGTGTGTGTCTGTGTGTGTGTGTGTCTGTCTGTGTGTGTCTGTGTGTGTCTGTGTGTGTCTGTGTGTGTGTGTGTGTGTCTGTGTGTGTGTGTGTGTGTGTCTGTGTGTGTCTGTGTGTGTGTGTGTGTGTGCGCGTCTGTCTGAGTTTGTGTGTTTATCTGTCACATGCAGAAGTACAGTGAAATGCGTAACTTGCAAAGCCCCACCCAACAGTGCAGTATTTAACATCACAATAGCATAATAATAAAAATGAAATAGTAGAGGAAGCAACAGCATCACACACACACACACACACACACACACACACACACACACACACACACACACACACACACACATTTCGCTACACTCGCATTAACATCTGCTAACCATGTGTATGTGACAAATAAATTTGATTTGACACACACACACACACACATGGCTTGTCTATCCCCAAAGAGAATTATCATCACATACATCGCATACTAGTCTTCTTCCTTTGTGTGTGTGTGTGTGTGTGTGTGTGTGTGTGTGTGTGTGTGTGTGTGTGTGTGTGTGTGTGTGTGTGTGTGTGTGTGTGTGAGTGTGAGTGCGCGTGCTAGTGTACCTGTGTGTGAGCGTGTGTTCATGTGTGTGTGTTTGTGTAACAGAACATGACAATGAAGGGATTTGTTTTGTGCTGTTTACAGCTCCTGAGACAGAGAGAATGATAGAGAGGCAGGGAGGGAGGGAGGGAGGGAGGGAGGGAGGGAGGGAGGGAGGGAGGGAGGGAGGGAGGGAGGGAGGGAGGGAGGGAGGGAAAGGGGAAGATTAGTGTCATGTTTGTGTCACGTCTCATATCAACCATTTAACAGCTGAGCTATTTACAGAACATCGTACACACACGTGCGCATGCACGGACACACACACACACACACACACACACACACACACACACACACACACACACACACACACACACACACACACACACACACACACACACACACACACACACACACACACACACACACACACCGATTTGCGTCATAGTGAAAATCCCATTGGGATTTGAAAAATAAGGACTGTTATGTCTAAGCGACTACGTTTTGTATTCTTTTCTTTTTCTGTACAAGATTTCCATCTTAGCAGATATATAGAATAGAAATTAAGTGAAGGAGACGCAGATATAGATGTAACCTCTCTCATTGTAGTCACGACTACCATGGCCTTGTAACGGCGTTCTTCGTTTGTTGAAAGAGAGTCGGACCGAAATGCAGCGTGGTGGTTACTCATGTTTTTAATGAAGAAAAACGGAACGATACATGAAATAACTAATAAATACAAAACAACAAAACGGAACGTGAAACCTAATTACAGCCTATCTGATGAAAACTACACAGAGACAGGAACAATCACCCACGAAATACAAAGTGAAACCCAGGCTACCTAAATACGGTTCCCCATCAGAGACAACAAGAATCACCTGACTCTGATTGAGAACCGCCTCAGGCAGCCAAACCTAAACTAAACACACCCCTAATCAACCACAATCCCAATGCCTACAAAAACCCCAATAACACAACACAACAACATAAACCCATGTCACACCCTGGCCTGACCAACTAATTAACTAAAACACTAAATACTAAGACCAAGGTGTGACAGACCTTCAATGCTGATTCCGACAGGAAGTAGGTCATCTCAGCAGTTGTTCTGAAATAGAGACAGGAAACCCAAGACCCAATGTTCATAGAATTTGATTGTTCTGTCGTCACGACAACCTTGACCTACATTATGATTCCTTCTGGAACACCGAGAACTAGAACTTGAATAGGTAATAGGGATACAACATAATATTACATGATATTAGTCCGAGACAGTACGAGTGAAAAGATTTAAAAACCTACTCATCCATTTAAAACTATTTTCTACATTATAGAATAATAGTGAAGACGTCAAAACCAGGAATTAAATTCCACAAATGAAGTTTCAACAAGGCACACCGGTTAATTGAAATGCATTCCAGGTGACTTCCTCATTGAGCTCGATGAGAGAATTCCAAGAGTGTGCAAAGCTGTCCTCAAGGCAAAGGGTGGCTACTTTTGAAGAATCAAACACGTTTTTTTGGTTACGACATGAGTCCATATGTGTTATTTCATAGCGTTGATATCTTCACTAGTACAAAAATGAATAAAGGGAAACCCTTGAATGAGTAGGTGTGTCCAAACTTTAGACTTGTACAGCACATGTTTAAAAAAATAAAAAATAATAGTATGTTTTATTTCTTCATTTTCATTTAACCTTTATTTTTAACAATGTGAGTCATAGATAATAGATCTGGTCTGGAATTACTCGGGTATACGTTTGCTACTCAAGGCTTGTAGATGTCATTTTTGTCTTTGATAGTACATCTCCTTTCACACTGCCACTGACTATAAATAAATACATACTTTGTAGAGAGAAAATGTACTTGATACGATTGTGATGTGTTGTTGCCTCACCTAGCTATTTTAGACTGCTGCGCCACACTCTGCCTCTGGGTGCTGCTAGAGGCGTCGCTACAGACACCCTGGTGTAGGGAGTCCCATAGGGCGGATACACAATTGGCCGTCAATGTAAATAACAATTAGTTCTTAATGACTTTCCGAGTTAAGTAAAGGATAAATAAAGGTGAGGTGGCTCTGGATATGAGCCTCTGCTAAATGACCAATATGTTTTGTAATATAAAGTCAATTCACATTGTCAGGTAAAACTCAGGACAAGGTAGATTTGGGCTCCACTCTAGACTTAAGGCTCTATTCAAGACTTAGGGCTCTACTCAAGACTTAGGGCTCTACTCAAGACTTAGGGCTCTATTCAAGACATAGGGCTCTACTCAAGACATAGGGCTCTACTCAAGACATAGGGCTCTATTCAAGACATAGGGCTCTATTCAAGACTTAGGGCTCTACTCAAGACATAGGGCTCTATTCAAGACATAGGGCTCTATTCAAGACTTAGGGCTCTACTCAAGACATAGGGCTCTATTAAAGACTTAGGGCTCTATTCAAGACTTAGGGCTCTATTCAAGACTTAGGGCTCTACTCAAGACTTAGGGCTCTACTCAAGACATAGGGCTCTATTCAAGACTTAGGGCTCAATTTAAAACAGGGCTCTACTCAAAACACAGGGCTCTATTCAAGACATAGGGCTCTATTCTAAACTTCGGGCTCTATTCAAGACTTCGGGCTCTACTCAAGACTTAGGGCTCTACTCAAGACTTAGGGCTCTACTCAAGACATAGGGCTCTACTCAAGACGTAGGGCTCTACTCAAGACTTAGGGCTCTACTCAAGACTTAGGGCTCTACTTAAGACATAGGGTTCTATTAAAGACTTAGGGCTCTACTCAAGACTTAGGGCTCTATTCAAGACTTAGGGCTCTACTCAAGACTTAGGGCTCTACTCAAGACATAGGGCTCTATTCAAGACTTAGGGCTCAATTTAAAACAGGGCTCTACTCAAAACACAGGGCTCTATTCAAGACATAGGGCTCTATTCTAAACTTCGGGCTCTATTCAAGACTTCGGGCTCTACTCAAGACTTAGGGCTCTACTCAAGACTTAGGGCTCTACTCAAGACATAGGGCTCTACTCAAGACATAGGGCTCTACTCAAGACTTAGGGCTCTACTCAAGACTTAGGGCTCTACTTAAGACATAGGGCTCTATTAAAGACTTAGGGCTCTACTCAAGACTTAGGGCTCTACTCAAGACTTAGGGCTCTATTCAAGACTTAGGGCTCTATTCAAGACTTAGGGCTCAATTTAAAACAGGGCTCTACTCAAAACACAGGGCTCTATTTAAGACATAGGGCTCTATTCTAAACTTAGGGCTCAATTCAAGACACAGGGCTCTATTCTAAATTTAGGGCTCAATTCAAGACATAGGGCTCTATTCTAAACTTAGGGCTCAGTTAAAGACATAGGGCTCTATTCTAAATTTAGGGCTCAATTAAAGACATAGGGCTCTATTCTAAACTTAGGGCTCAATTCAAGACATAGGGCTCTATTCTAAATTTAGGGCTCAATTAAAGACATAGGGCACTATTCTAAACTTAGGGCTCTATTCAAGACATAGGGCTCTATTCTAAATTTAGGGCTCAATTAAAGACATAGGGCTCTATTCTAAACTTAGGGCTCTATTCAAGACATAGGGCTCTATTCTAAACGTAGGGCTCAATTCAAGACACAGGGCTCTATTCTAAACTTAGGGCTCAATTAAAGACATAGGGCTCTATTCTAAACTTAGGGCTCAATTAAAGACATAGGGCTCTATTCTAAACTTAGGGCTCAATTCAATCCGTATCGTGGAAGTGCAGTGTTCCCCTGTTAGTGGAGACAGTATTCACAGTAAACTCTGCATATGTCGGACCAATCGCAAATGACCTTTATATTTTTCTTACGGCAATCTGTTCTGCTTCAGATTAAATAGAGCCCTTAGTCTTTATTTCATATGACCAGAAAGTTGCTGGAGATTAATTAATCTGTTTTCCGAAGTAGACAGTCAAGTGTCTCAGACAAGTAGTGCTGATTTAGGATCAGTTTAGCCTTTTAATGAATAATATTACCTTGACAGGAAGCATCTGATTCTAGATCAACTCTGAGACGCGTGATAGGTCCAGCCCCTGGCTGATGGAACTCCCGATTGGTTATGTGGACGTGAAGGCTGGGAATGATTACAGTCGTTCTAAATCACATTGACCTTTTCATTTATAATCTTCATATCTGTAATCAATGTCCTGTTTCTCCTCTGCCGAGGTAAATACATTTGTGTATGCTTTCCAAATGCCAACCTATTCACTTCCCTGTGGGCTGTGGTCAAATAGTGGACTATGCGGAGAATAGGGTGCTATTTGGGATTCAGATCTCTCTCTCTCACTTTCTCTACCTCTCTCTATAGTCTTTGACACTAGTCTTTGACACTGGCCTTACTGGACTCAAACAAAATAAACCCCTTTATCTCTCTCTCTATTACTCATCACTCTCTTTCTCAAATGTTTAGTGTCCTCTGTGTCTCTGAGAATGCTTGACTGACTAAATGTATTGTGCTGCTCCTTGTCATTGAGATAGGATGTTCTGTGACCCTGCTCCTTGTCATTGAGATAGGATGTTCTGTGATCCTGCTCCTTGTCATTGAGATAGGATGATCTGTGATCCTGCTCCTTGTCATTGAGTTAGGATGATCTGTGATCCTGCTCCTTGTCATTGAGATAGGATGTTCTGTGATCCTGCTCCTTGTCATTGAGATAGGATGATCTGTGATCCTGCTCCTTGTCATTGAGATAGGATGTTCTGTGATCCTGCTCCTTGTCATTGAGATAGGATGATCTGTGATCCTGCTCATTGTCATTGAGTTAGGATGTTCTGTGATCCTGCTCCTTGTTATTGAGTTAGGATGTTCTGTGATCCTGCTCCTTGTCATTGAGATAGGATGTTCTGTGATCCTGCTCCTTGTCATTGAGATAGGATGATCTGTGATCCTGCTCCTTGTCATTGAGATAGGATGTTCTGTGACCCTGCTCCTT